>NC_082711.1:2249144-2549144 GCF_030144855.1 Hypanus sabinus | reverse complement strand
GTGGGCAAGCTAGTTCTGGATCCACAAAGCAATATCCCCTTGGATCCCATGGCTTCTTACCTTCACAAAAAGTCTTGCATGTGGTACCTTGTCAAATTCCTTACTGAACTCCATATACACTATATCAACTGCTCTACCTTCATCAATGTGTTTAGTCACATCCTCAACAATTCAATCAAGCTCGTAAGGAACGACCTGCCTTTCACAATGTCATGCAGACTATTCCTAATCATATTATCCCTCCCCAAATGTTCATAAATCCTGCCTCTTAGGATCTTCTCCATGATCTTAACAACCAAAGACTCACTGGTCTATAATTTCCTGGGCTATCTCTCCTCCATTTCTTGAATAATAGAACAACAACCGCAACCCTCCAATCCTCTGGAACCTCTCCCATCCCCATTGATGATGCAAAAATCATCACCAGGGGCTCAGCAATCTTCTTCCTTGACTTCCCCAGTATCCTGGGGCACATCTCGTCCGGTACAATTAATTTATCTAACTTGAAGCTTTCCAAAAGCTTCAGCAGATCCCCCTTCTCAATATGTATTGTACAAGGCATTGGTAAGGCCAAATTTAGAATTTTGTGTGCAGTTCTGGTCACCGAATTATAGGAAAGATATCAATAAATTAGAGAGAGTGCAGAGACGATTTACTAGGATGTTACCTGGGTTTCAGCACTTAAGTTACAGAGAAAGGTTGAACAAGTTAGGTCTCCATTCATTGGAGCGTAGAAGGTTGAGGGGGGATTTGATCGAGGTGTTTAAAATTTTGAGAGGGATAGATAGATTTGACGTGAATAAGCTGTTTCCATTGAGAGTAGGGGAGATTCAAACGAGAGGACATGATTTGAGAGTTAGGGGGCAGAAGTTTAAGGGAAACACGAGGGAGTATTTCTTTACTCAGAGAGTGATAGCTGTGTGGAATGAGCTTCCTGTAGAAGTAGTAGAGGCCAGTTCAGTTGTGTCATTTAAGGTAAAATTGGATAGGTATATGGACAGGAAAGGAGTGGAGGGTTATGGGCTGAGTGCGGGTAGGTGGGACTAGGTGAGATTAAGAGTTCGGCACGGACTAGGAGGGCCGAGCTGGCCTGTTTCCATGCTGTGATTGTTATATGGTTATATGTCCATCCTCATGCTTTTCAGTCCGCTGTAAGTCATCCCTACAATCGCCAAGATACTTTTCTGCAGTGAATACTGGAGCAAAGTACTCATTATGTACCTCTGCTCTCTCCTCCAGTTCCAGACACACTTTTCCACAGTCACACTTGATTTGTCCTATTCACGCACGTCTTAACCTCTTCTTCTTCACATAATTGTAGAATACCTTGGGGTTTTCCTTAATCATGTCTGGCAAGGCCTTCTCATGGCCCCGTCTGGCTCTCCTAATTTCATTTTAAGCTCCTTCCTGCTAGCCTTATAATCGTCTAGATCTCTATCATTATCTAGTTTTTTTGAACCTTTCATAAGCTCTTCTTTTCTTCTTGACTAGATTTATGACAGCTTTTGTACACCATGGTACCCTAGCATCCTTTCCCTGTCTCATTGGAACGTACCCATGCAGACCGCCACGCAAATATCCCCTGAACATTTGCCACATTTCTTCCATACGTTTCCCTGAGAACATCTGTTTCCAATTTATGCTTCCAAGTTCCTGCCTGATAGCCTCATATTTCCCTTAACTCCAAGTAAACTCTTTCAGAACTTGTATGTTAATATCCCACTCCAATGCTATGGTAAAGGAGATAGAATTGTGATCACTATCTCCAAAATGCTCTCCCACTGAGAGATCTGACACCTGACCAAGTTCATTTCCCAATAACAGATCCAGTACAGCCTCTCCTCTTGTAGGCTGATCTACATATTGTGTCAAGAAACCTTCTCGAACACACCTAACAAACTCCACCCCATCTAAAATCCCCGCTCTAGGGACACCCGAATTGATATTTGGGAAAATAAAATCTCCCACCACGTCCATCCTGTTATTATTACACCTTTCCAGAATCTGTCTCCCTATCTGCTCCTCAATGTCCCTGTTACTATTGGGTGGTCTATAAAAAAAAACACCCAATAGAGTTATATACCCCTTCCTTTTCCTAACTTGCACCCATAGAGACTCGGAGACAATCCCTCCATGTCTTCCTCATTTTTTGCAGCCGTGACACTATCTCTCGTTAGCAGTACATCCTCTTTTGCCTCCCTCCCTGTTCTTTCTGAAACATCTAAATCCTGAAACTCTAAGTCACCATTCCTGCCACTGAGCTATCCAAGTTTTGGTAATGGCCACAACATCATTGCTACAAGTACTGATCCATGCTCTAAACTCATCCAATTTGTTTATAATATTCCTTGCATTAAAATAGGCACATCTCAAACCATCAGTCTGAGCATGTCCCGTTTCTATCACCTGCCTATCCTCCCTCTGGGACTGTCTCCAAGCTTCCTCAATTTGTGGGCCAACCACTTCTTCCTCCGTCTCTCCAGTTTGGTTCCCACTCTGCAGCAATCCTAGTTTAAACTCTCAACAATAGACTTAGCAAACCTCCCCACCAGGATACTGGTCCCCCTGGGATTCAAGTGTAACCCGTCCTTTTTGTACAGTTCACTCCTACACTAAAAGTGGTCCCAATGATCCAGAAATCTCAAACCTTGCCCCTGCTCCAAACGCCTAAATATAAAGTCCGCTATCACTTGCTCTTCCATTCCCTACCCTTCTGAACCACAGGGCCAGACTCTTCCGTGCTAGAGGCGCGGCCACTGTTGCTTCCCCCAGGTAGGCCGTCTCCCCCAGCAGTACTCAACTAGAACTAGGAGACATTGTGGAAAGCGGCCAGTGAGTCAGTGGCCAGTGAAGGAGTGGAGATTTGAGCCTTTGACAAGAAGAGGTGGAGAACGAGCTTGCTCCCAGTTAGTCTTTACAATGCCTCCTGAGACGATGATGTGCCTCTCCTGTGAGAGGTGACAGTCTTTGGGGAAATCCCCTCTCCCACAGAGTCACATCTGCCAGAAGTGCATGCGGCGGGGCGATCTGGAAGACCGTGTGAGGAATCCGGGGCAGCAGCTGGATGACCTTCGACTCATAAGGGAGAATGAGGCAGTCATAAATGAGAGCGACAGGGAGGTACAGGGACACCTAGGCTGCCGGAGCAGGTCGTTGGGTCACAGTCCGAGGGGGGAAAGCGAAGGTGAGTAGACAGGTAGTGCAGGCCACCCCTGTAGCTATTCCGTCCTGGATACTGTTGGTGAGAATGGCCAAGCAAGGGTGAATCATGGTGGCAGGGCCTCGGGCACTGAGTCTGACCCTATGGTGCAGAAGGGTGCCCTGGAGAAGAGGAGAGCTGTCATCATTGGAGACTCTATAGTCAGGGGCACAGACAGGAGATTTTGTGGACGTGAGCAGGACACCCGCATGGTTTGTTGCCTCCCGGATGCCAGGGTCCGGGATTTCTCTGACCAGGTGCACGACATCCTGGTACGAGAAGGGAAGCAACCAGAAGTTGTGATAAATGTTGGTACCAACGACATAGGCAGGAAAAGGGATGAGGTCCTGAAGGGTGAGTTTCAGGAACTAGGCAGGAGGCTGAAGAACAGGACGTCAAGGGTGGCGTTCTCAGGATTGCTGCCAGTGCTACGTGATAGTGACGGTAAGAATTGGAGGAGATGGCAGTTGAATGCGTAGCTGAGGAGTTGGTGCAGGTGGCAGGGTTTTAGATTTTTGGATCATTGGGATCTCTTCTGGGCAAGGTGGGACCTGTACAGATTGGATGGGTTGCACCTGAACTCGAGGAGGAGCAATATCCTTGCTGGTAGGTTTGCTAATATGGTTCCGGAGGGTTTAAACTAATTTGTAAGGGGGATGGGACTTGGAGTGATAGAGTAATGAAAGAAGTGCATGGAGTAAAGCCAGATCTAACATATAGAGAGGCTTTGAGGAAAGAGAAGCAGAATAAAGGGTAAGGTAGTAAGGTAGAAGGGCTAAAGTGTGTGTACTTCAATGCAAGAAGCATCAGGAGCAAAGGTGATGAATTGAGAGCTTGGATACCTATGTGGAATTATGATGTAGTGGCCATTACAGAGACTTGGCTGGCACCAGGGCAGGAATGGATTCTCAATATTCCTGGATTTCAGTGCTTTAAAAGGGATGGGGCGGAAGGGAGGAGGGGTGGCATTACTGGTCAGGGATGCTATTACAGCTAAAGAAGTGGGGGTAATGTAGCAGGATCCTCTTTTGAGTCAGTATGGTTGGAAGTCAGGAACAGGAAGGGAGCAGTTACTCTACTGGGGATATTCTATAGGCCCCCGGTAACAACAGAGACACTGAGGAGCAGATTGGGAGGCAGATTTTGGAAAGGTGCAAAAATAACAGGGTTGTTATCATGGATGACTTTAACTTCCCTAATATTGATTGGCACCTGATTATTTCCAAGGGATTAGATGGGGCAGGGTTTGTTAAGTGTGTCCAGGATGGATTCCTGTCACAGTATGTTGACAGGCCAACCAGGGGGAATGCCATACTAGATCTAGTATTAGGTGACAAACTGGATCAGGTCACAGATCTCTCAGTGGGTGAACATCTGGGGGACAGTGACTACCACTCCCTGGCCTTTAACATTATCATGGAAGAGGATAGAATCAGAGAAATAAGGAAAATTTTTAACTGGGGAAGTGTAAATTATGAGGCTATAAGGCGAGAACTTGCGGGTGTGAATTAGGGTGATGTTTTTGCAGCGAAATATACCAATGGACATGTGGTCGACGTTTAGGGATCTCTTACAGGATGTTAGGAATAAATTTGTCCGGTGAGGAAGATAAAGAATGGTAGGGTGCAGGAACCATGGGCGACAAGTGAAGTGGAAAATCCAGTCAGGTGGAAGAAGGCAGCATACATGAGGTTTAGGAAGCAAGGATCAGATGGGACTATTGAGGAATATAGGGTAGCATGAAAGGAGCTTAAGAAGGGAGTGAGGAGAGTAAGAAGGGGGCAAGAGAAGTCTTTGGCAAGTAGGGTAAAGAATGCCCCCAAGACATTCTTCGATTATGTGAAGAACAGAACAATGACAGGAGTGAAGGTAGGACCGATTAGAGATAAAAGTGGGACGATATGCCTGGAGGCTGCGGAAGTGAGCGAAGTCCTCAATGAATACTTCTCATCGGTATTCACCACTCAGAGGGAACTTGATGACGGTGAGGACAATATGAGTGAGGTTGATGTTCTGGAGCATGTTGATATTAAGTGAGAGGAAGTGTTGGAGTTGTTAAAATACATTAGGATGGATAAGTCCCCGGGGCCTGACGGAATATTCCCCAGGCTTCTCCACAAGGCAAGGGAAGAGATTGCTGAGCCTCTGGCTAGGATTTTTATGTCCTTGTTGTCCATGGGAATGGTACTGGAGGATTGAAGGGAGGCGAATGTTGTTCCCTTGTTCAAAAAAGGTAGTAGGGATAGTCTGAGTAATTATAGACCAGTAAGCCTTAAGTCTGTGGCGGAAAAGCTGTTGGTAAAGATTCTTGGAGATAGGATCTATGGGCATTTAGAGAATCATGGTCTGATCAGGGACAGTCAGCATGGCTTTGTGAAGGGCAGATCGTGTCTAACAAGCCTGATAGAGTTCTTTGAGGAGGTGACCAGGCATATAGATGAGATTAGTGCAGTGAACGTTATCGACATGGATTTTAGTAAGGCATTTGACAAGGTTCCACATGGTAGGCTTATTCAGAAAGTCAGAAGGCATGGGATCCAGGGAAGTTTGGCCAGGTAGATTCAGAATTGGCTTGCCTGCAGAAGGCAGAGGGTCGTGGTAGAGGGAGTACATTCGGATTGGAGGATTGTGACTAGTGGTGTCCCACAAGTACCGGTACTGGGACCTCTACTTTTTGTAATTTGTATTAACGACCTGGATGTGGAGGGTAGAAGGGTGCGTTGGTAAGTTTGCAGACGACACAATGGTTGGTGGAGTTGTAGATAGTGTAGAGGATTGTTGAAGATTGCAGAGAGACATTGATAGGATGCAGAAGTGGGCTGAGACGTGGCAGATGGAGTTCAACCTGAAGAAGTGTGAGATAGTACACTTTGGAAGGACAAACTCCAAGGCAGAGTACAAAGTAAATGGCAGGATACTTGGTAGTGTGGAGGAGCAGAGGAATCTGGAGGTACATGTCCACAGAACCCTGAATGTTGCCTCACAGGTAAATAGTGTAGTTAAGAAAGCTTATGGGGTGTTATCTTTCATTAGTCGAATGGTAGAGTTTAAGAGTCGAGAGGTAATGATGCAGCTCTATAAAACTCTAGTTAGGCCACACTTGGAGTACTGTGTCCTGTTCTGGTCGCCTCACTATAGGAAGGATGTGGAAGCATTGGCAAGGGTACAGAGGTGATTTACCAGGATGCTGCCTGGTTTAGAGGGTATGCATTATGATCAGAGGTTAAGGTTAAGAGAAGGAGGATGAGAGGAGACATGATAGAGGTGTACAAGATATTAAGAGGAATAGACTGAGTGGACAGCCAGCGCCTCTTCCCCAGGGCACCACTGCTCAGTACAAGAGGACGTGGCTTTAAGGTAAGGGGAGGGAAGTTCAAGGGGGATATTAGAGGAAGGTTTTTTACTCAGAGAGTGGTTAGTGCGTGGAATGCAGTGCCTGAGTCAGTGGTGGAGGTAGATACACTAGTGAAATTTAAGAGACTACTAGACAGGTATATGGAGGAATTTAAGGTGGGGGGGGGTTATATGGGAGGCAGGGGTGACTGTCGGCACAGCATTGTGGGCTGAAGGGCCTGTACTGCGCTGTACTATTCTATGTTCTACGTTCTATTACCTCAAGATTCAGGGGAGAAGATTGAGGACGGAGATGAGGAGAAACTGTTTTCCCCAGAGAGTAGTGAAACTGTGGAATTTTCTGCCCAGGGAAGTAGTTGGCGCTTCCTCACTAAATATATTTAAGAAACAGTTAGATAGGTTTCAATATAATAAGGGAATTAAGGATTATGGGGAAAAGGCAGGTAGATGGACCTGAGGTTTTGGACAGTTCAGTCATGATCTTATTGAATAGCAGGACTGTCTCGATGGACCGGATGGCCTACTCCTGCTCCTATTTCTTATGTTGTTATGTTTCAGCAGGAGTGCTTATTGTTAATGGGTACAACCACAAGGATGCTCTCCAGCCTCTGACTCCTGCCCTTCCCTCTCCTGACTGTCTCCCCAGGCCCCAGTGTGACTCCCTGCCAGTAACTCCTCTCTATCATCTCCTCACTCTCCCTGACCAGAAGAAGGTCACCGAGCAACATCTTCAGTTCCCTAACGCGGTCCCTAAGGAGCTACAGCTGGACGCACCTGGCACAGATGTGGCCGTCCGGGAGGCTGGGATTCTCTCGAACTTCCCACATCTGACACCCAGTACAGAACACCGGCCTCACACAATACCTCCTGTCTGTATTCTACACAGATAACCTACCTCCCGAAGCCCCGTTGAGCCAAAGCCTTCCTACTCTGTCTCCCTCTACTCTGTCGCCCGCTCTATAAACCAAGGCTAGGTTTCTGATTTGTCAGAGCGTCATAAGTTAAGTGCAGAACGCAGAAGAATGGGGTTGAGAAGGATCATAGATCAGTCACAACCATATGGGTGAACAGATTCGATGAGACCGAAGGCCCAATTCTGTTCCCAAACCTTATGGTTTTACTTACATTGAAACATTTCGACAGGTTGTATTACTGATTGGCCTTTTATCCCTTTCCGAAGCCCACTATGTAAATTGCAGTCTAGTTATGATTGATTCCCCTGTTGCTTCAACATCGGCATTCACTGCTGAACCCCCTCCCTCTTTGCACTTCTCCTTTCCTGTGGACCATTTCATCTTTCTTCACGCTGGGCGAATAACGGCCACCATATATGACACTTCCTCTTTCCTTCCATGTGCTCCTTGCGCAATATCCCTGTTGCCCAAGACCGAATGTTTTTCCTCGTAGCCAATAGAAAGCCAATGTTGGACAAAGTGTAAGGAGTTGGACAGAGAGCCACCTTGGGCTGTCTCGATAAAAACTGGGATCGAGGGAGGGTTCTTCAATTCCCATGAAGACCTTGCACAAGGTGAGCAACTTTTCCTCTGCTCCAATTATGGTGTTAGAATGAAGACTGATTTTTGCCATTTATTTCCATCAGTGGATTATGGAATATGGTCAGCTGGGAGGACAGAGAATATGGAGAAATGTCTCCCATCCAGTGAGGGATGAACTCTGGGCTGGGATGGCAAATCGGGTCCTAGAAATGTGAGGGGAGATACACTCTGAGTCTGACACATGTCCAGGGAGTGCCTCAATGGACAGTGCCAAGACAGGTTCAGTCCCAGTCCTGACAAATGTCCATGGAGTGTTTAACGGAACAGTTCGGGGGAGTTTCACTCTGTGTTTTACTCATAGGCTCAATGCTCAACAACGTGTGATGAGATAATACAAAGGGAGCTCCTTTCGGTGTCTGACCCATGCCCGAAAAGAGCATGATGGGACAGTGTAGAGATTCTGTGGCTAAAAATGAGAGTACGTCTCTTTCGTTACCTCTGTGCGCCAGGGTGAAGGAAGTCTTCTAGAAGTTGCAGCACATGCTTAATGGAGAGTGTGAGCAGGCAGGAATCTTTGTGTCCATGGCACCAACAACTTGCTGTGGATACATATGGACGAGAGTGTAGAGGTTAGCCCAAGACTTTAAAGCGGTCAGATATAAGATTTGGGTTCAATTTCCACCGCCGTCCGAGACGCTATTTTAGCTTCTCTCCATTTTGTACGGATTCCTCAGGGTGTTCCGGTTTCCTCCTGCATTTCAAAGATGTGGAGGGTAGAGTTAATGAGTTGTGGGTTTGCTATGTCGGTTCCGGGAGCGTGGCACACTTGTGAGCTACCCCTAGCACAGTTCTCTCTAATTTAATTTAACACATTTCATTGTTTTTTTTTTAATTTATTTATGGGTTGAGGGCGTTGCCAGCGAAGCCAGCATTTATTACCTATCGCTAGTATATGTTAGATACAGATGTGACAAATAAAGGTTCAGAAAAATAGAGGGCTATGGGTAACCCTAGTAATTTCTAAGGTAGGGACATGTTCGGCACAACTTTGTGGGCCGAAGGGCCTGTATTTCGCTGTAGGTTTTCTATATTTCTAAAGCCGACCTTTAATCATCGCACCTGTATTAAACGGGATGTGTCCTTCCGAGTGGATATAGGGAATAGACAAAGTAGACACACTGAGTCTGCGGATGCTGGAATCTGGGAATTCTGGAGGAAAACAGCGTGTCGAGTAGTACCTGCGTGAGGGAGGATGCATGGGAGGAATTGTTGATGGATCAACTCTGATGCAGGGTTTCGATTCCTTTCCCCTGACAAATATTATTCAACCCGTGGATTTCCTTCAGCAGGGTTAAAAAACAAAATTAAATCCAATGTGCATCCTGTGAGTCTCTCCCCGGCTCAGAATTGGGCCAATTGAGTCTGCTCCACCATTCCAACACCGCTGGTTTAATATCTCTCTCGGCTCCGTTGTGCTGTCTTCTCCCCATAAATTCTGACGCCCTCACTAAGAAGAACTTCTCCGAGTTGCAGGGCAAGAAATTCTATACAGATAGTGGCGAATGCCTCGAACACACAGCCAGGCATGATAGAGATCAGGTATGATAGCAGTATTTCAAACTAAATTTAGATCATCACAGAGGGAATTAGCTTATATTGATTTCCTGATCGGCACCGAAGGGCCTCCTCGCTTACTGTGCTGTGGCATGTTCAACAGGAATGAGAAGTTGAAGGAACCAATTGCTATGAATTTGGGGAAGGAGCTGGAAATGTGATTAACTGACGTGCATCTTGGCTAGACAGATTCTCCGTTTTTTCTCTGTTTAATACTTGATGTTATCGGCCAATTGCGGAGAAAGAGGACTAACTCAGGATGAGACATTGATCAGCATGGACAGGCTGCACCGGAAGAACAGCTTCGGTGTTAAAATCTATGACCCTGTAATGGTATTTTTTTGTAAAAAGTCGCGGACCAGTACAATGTGTGTGGGACTGATAAACGAAATGCCAACACCGATAGAGTTGTGTTCTCAGACAAACAAACCACAATCCTGCTTTCGACAGGATACCGCTGTTTTTCCTTTCTTCCATCAACCCACCGAACAGAAATTCCTAAATGCTGTTTTTTCATGTACGGTGCATAACTAAAAATGTCGTCTCCCGGCCAGTAGAGAGGCGTAACTGCACAAAGTAGTTGTTATCCCTGACCCCCGGTGCTCTCAGCTTGGAGTTCCCACCTTCTCCTGCTGACGCCGGTGTGCCCTGGCTCCCCAGCGGTCAAGACCGCTGTAAGTAGTTCCCAAGGAATGAATCAATCTGGGGGGAGCTTGTGGGGTGGGGTGGGGGGGGGAGGTGCGGCGTCATAGGCAGTGGAAGAATGAAACAAAATCAGTGTACGACTTGTGTAACAAGTATATATTGTCGGTTCGGACCCAGTGGACCGAAAGTATCGTTTTCCTGCAGATAGGCTTTATGAATAGACATGGGGCATTGGCCGTGTTGTCAGCATTTCAAAATCTGCAGTCATAGACTCATACAACATGGAAGTAACCCCTTCAGCCCAACTCGCCCATTCCGACTATTGCCGTCCAATCATCACTAATCCACATAAGAAGATAAGAAATAGGCCCACCGAGCCTGCACCGCCATTCAATAACATCATGGCTGATCTGTCCGTAAACTCAGCTCCATCTACCTGCCTTCCCATAACTCTTAATTCACCTACTATGTAAAAACCTACCTAATTGTTTCTTAAATATATTTAGTGAAGAAGCCTCAACTGCAGAGAATTCCACAGATTCACTACTCTCTGGGAAAAACAGTTTCTTCTCATCTTCATCCTAAATCTTCTCCCCTGAATCTTGAGGCAATGTCCCCTAGTTCTAGTCTCACCCACCAATGGAAGCAACTTTCCTACTTCTATCTTATCTATCCCTTTCAAAATTTTGCATGATTCTGTAAGATTCCCTTTCATTCTTCTGAACTCCAGAGAGTATAGTCCCAGGCGACTCAATCTCTTCTCATAGAGTAACCCTTCATCCCTTAGCCACAATTCTTATCTAGATGACTTTTAAATGTAACTAATCTGTATGTCTCCAGCACAATTTCTGACAGCACTTTTCAAATACTCGTCTTCTCATGCTCAGGAAATCTACCTCATGTCCCTTTAAAATCTCTCTCCAATGATCTAAGTCCCATGGCCTTTTGTACATTTCAAATCAAAGTCAAATTTAAGTTATTATCAAGGTATGCCTGTCACCATATACAACCACGAGATTAATTTTTACGGGAATTTACATGAAAACAGATACAATATAATTCATGAAAACATGTACATAAATAATGACTGACAGCGCGCGAGCGCGCAAACACACACACACACACACACACACACACACACACACACACACACACACACACACACACGGAGTTTACGATTTGAACGATTGTAAAATCCTTTATTGTGATTCCATGTGTTGTGGAATGAGTTCAGTGTCGATGTGGCTGAAGTTCCGAATCGGTTCTGAAAGCTGATGTTTGTAGAGTTACTGTTATTGAACCTGGCGATGTGGACTCTGAGGGTCCTATACCCTCTGTCCCACATCAGCAGCGAAAAGAGAACATGCTCTGTTCTCACTGGGAGGTTAATGATTACCAACACTGGTGCATTCAATTTAAAAATCAGCAGAGACGCCGGGAGTGGGATCGTTGGGAATGTAGACTAACGTTTTTGTACAGAAACTGGGGATAGAAACGCGGAGAGGAACTGTGAAGAGGTTGTTGTGGATCAAGAAGGATAGGTCAGAGAGAAGAAATGAATGACCTGTTGCAGGGTTGGGTCTTGTTTGTAACCATTTCTGAACAAGTCTGACATGTTCCAATTCGACGCAACCGTCACGAGGTAAGTTATAGTTTCAGAACGCTGACATTTCGCCATAAAATAATGCTCCAGGTATTAAAATCTCGGCGATTCGGAAGTTAATCCGAGACTAAATTAATTTCCCTTTTCCGTCTATTTTAGCACAGGATGAAGACCAATTACCTACTGTTATTTGCCTGTGTTTGGGCCGTGGCCCGAGCTCATCACACAAGAGGTAAGGTTTCATTTTATCTCCGCTCCGCTGGTTCCAAGCATGGAGATGGAAATGGTGCCGGATTCATAGATCAGATTATTCCTATTCACACCGGTCGTTAGGGCACATTGTTACAGGGCGTCAATCGTCAGGCACTGGGGTCAGACAGCCTGGACAGACTGAGCCTCTCAGCCGAAGTGGTGTAATTGTGCTGTTGCTGAGTGTATGTGAATGTGAGGTCAAAACGATCATTAAATCAGAATGTGGTGATTCAGATTCAGAGTTATTGATCTCACGTTCATCGAAATATACAGCGAAATGTGTCATTTGCGTTAAAAGCTATCACACCAAAAAGGTGCAAACACGAGGAAATCTGCAGATGCTGGAAATTCAAACAACACACACACAATGCTGGTGGAACAGAGCAGGCCAGGCAGCATCTATAAGGAGAAGCACTGTCGACGTTTCGGGCCGAGACCCTTCGTCAGGATTAACTGAAAGGAAAGATACTAAGAGATTTGAAAGTAGTGAGGGGAGGGGGAAATGCGAAATGATAGGAGAAGACCGGAGGGGGTGGGGGGAAGCTGAGAGCCGTAAAGGTGATTGGCAAAAGGGATACAGAGCTGGAGAAGGGAAAGGATCATGGGACGGGAGGCCTCGGGAGAAAGAAAGGGGGAGGGAGAGCACCAGAGGGAGACGGAGAACAGGCAGAGTGATGGGCAGTGAGAGAGAAAGAAAAAAAAAACAACTAAATATGTCAGGGATGAGGTAAGAAGAGGAGGAGGGGCATTAACGGAAGTTAGAGAAGTCAATGTTCATGCCATCAGGTTGGAGGCTACCCAGCCCGTACATAAGGTGTTGTTCCTCCAACCTGAGAGTGGCTTCATCTTGACAGCAGAGGAGGCCATGGATAGACATATCAGAATGGGAATGGGACGTGAAATTAAAATGTGTGGCCACTGGGAGATCCTGCTTTCTCTGGCAGACCGAGCGTAGGTGTTCAGCGAAATGGTCTCCCAGTCTGCGTCGGGTCTCACCAATATATAAAAGGCCACACCGGGAGCACCGGACGCAGTATACCACACCAGCCGACTCACAGGTGAAGTGTCCCCTCACCTGGAAGAGCTGTCTGTGGCCCTGAATGGTGGTGAGGGAGGAAGTGTAAGGGCAGGTGTAGCACTTGTTCCGTTTACAACGATAAGTGCCGGGAGGGAGATCGGTGGGAAGGGATGGGGGGGGGGACGAGCGAACAAGGGAGTCGCGTAGGGAGTGATCCCTGTGGAAAGCAGGAAGGGGGGGGGGAGGGAAAGATATGCTTGGTAGTGGGATCCCGTTGGAGGTGGCGGAAGTTACAGAGCATTATACGTTGGACCTGGAGGCTGGTGGGGTGGTAGGTGAGGACAAGGGGAACCCTATCCCGACTGGGGTGGCAGGTGGATGGGGTGAGGGCAGATGTGCGGGAAATGGGAGAGATGTGTTTGAGAGCAGAGTTGATGGTGGAACAAGGGAAGCCCCTTTGTTTAAAAAAGGAAGACATCTCCTTCGTCCTTGAATGAAAAGCCTCATCCTGAGAGCAGATGCGGCAGAGACGGAGCAATTGTGAGAAGGGGGTGGCATTTTTGCAAGAGACAGGGTGGGAAGAGGAATAGTCCAGGTAACTGTGAGAGTCTGTAGGCTTATAGTAGATATCAGTAGATAAGCCGTCTCCAGAGATGGAGACAGAAAGATCAAGAAAGGGGAGGGAGGTGTTGGAAATGGACCAGGTAAATTTGAGGGCAGAGTGAAAGTTGGAGGCAAAGTTAATGAAGTCAACGACGTCAGCATGCGTGCAGGAGGCAGCGCCAATGCAGTTGTCCATGTAGCGAAGGAAAAGAGGGGGATGGATACCCGTATAGACTTGGAACATGGACTGTTCACACAAAGCCAACAAAAAGGCAGGCCTAACTGGGACCCATGCTGATGCCCATGGCTACACCCTTGGTTTGGAGAAAGTGGGAGGAGCCAAAGGAGAAATTATTGAGAGTAAGAACTAATTCCGGTAGATGGAGGACAGTGGTGGTAGAGGGGAATTGGTTAGGTCTGGAATCCAAAAAAAAAAGCGAAGAACTTCGAGACTATCTCGGTGGGGGATGGAGGTATATAGCGACTGGACGTCCATGGGGAAAATAAGGCGGTGGGGGCCAGGGAACTTAAAATCATTGAAAAAATTCAAAGCGTGAGAAGTGTCACGAACATAGGTGGGAAGAGATTGAACAAGGGGGGATAAGACAGTGTCAAGGTATGCAGAAATGAGTTCAGTGGGGCAGGAGCAAGCTGAGACAATAGGTCTACCTGGACAGGCAGGTTTGTGGATCTTGGGTAGGAGGTAGAAACGGGAAGTGCGGGGTGTGGGAACTATGAGGTTGGTGGCAGTGGATGGGAGATCCCCAGAGCTGATAAGGTTGGTGATGGTATAGGAGGCAGTGGCCTGGTGCTCCTTAGTGGGGTCATGATCAAGGGGTAAATAAGAGGAGGTATCAGAGAGTCGTCGCTGTGTCTCGGGCAGGTAGAGGTCAGTACGCCAAACAACAACAGCTCCCTCCTTAACAGGGGGTTTTATACTGAGGTTGGGATTGGTGCGGAGGGAGCGGAGAGCAGAGCGTTTGGAAGGAGTGAGGTTGGAATTGGAACAGGGTGTGGTGAAGTCGAGACAGTTGATGTCCCGTTGGCAATTGGCAATAAGGAGATCCAGAGCAGGCAGAAGACCAGAGCGGGGTGTTCATGAAGAGGAGGACCGTTGAGGACGGGAGAAGGGGTCATCGGTGGGGGTCGGAGAGTCCTTGTCAAAGAAGTAAGCTCGGAGACGGAGCCGGCGGAAGAAGAGTTCAGCGTCATGGCGTGCCAAAAAAGTACGCTGGAGCACAGCATTAGTGTCTCCATATACTTCCGGGACCACACAGCTTGCCTAGAATACTAGACAGAGCAATAAAGAACACGGCAGAATTAAACATGCCAAGAAATAAGGAGCTTGTGATTGCCTTGATTGTTCCGCTTTTTCGCTTGGTGCAAAGCTAACAATTCACGAATAATTAACACTAGAACAAGTGGACAGTGAAGAAACTTAAAATGAATTACAGAAGGATGTTTGTCAGCTGTGTAAACGAGCCCAGGATTGGCAAATGGCATTCAATTCACTTAAGGCTGTGGTGTAGCATTTTCGGAAGTCAAACCAGGGTAGGACTTCCACAACGAGCTATGGGGTCCAGGGGAATATTGAGGGGAGAAGAATCAGGGAGTACAGGTAGACAGTCCGATGAAAGTAGTGTCACAGGTAGACAGTCAAACCACAAACAAGCGAAAACCTGCAGATGCTGGAAATATAAGCTGCACACAAAAATGCTGGAGGAACTCAGCAGGCCAGGCAGCATCTATAGGAAAAGTGTCCTGACGAAGGGTTTCAGCCTGAAACGTTAACTGTACTTTTCCATTGTTGCTGCCTGGCCTGCTGAGTTCGTCCAGCATTTTCTGTGTGTTTCACAGGTAGATGGGGTGTTCAAAAGGCATTTGACATGGCAGCCAATAAGCCGTTTGACATGATGGCATTTATCAGACAGGACATTGAATATCGGAGCTCAGAATATTACATTGATGTTGCACAAGGCATCAGTTAGTCCATACTCGGAGTGCTCTTTATAGTCTTCCTCACGCTGTTCGAAGAAGGATATAATCGGGTTATATGGGAAAATCTGGAGGAGGTAGATAGGAGCTAGTGTTAGATAGTCACCCCTGAGTTGCAGGGGGCAAATACCTGGGTGACTGTCACGGGAAGGGAATGGAATAGACAGCCAGTACAGTGTACTCCTGTGGTCGTTCCCATCAATAACCATATCACAATTACAGCACGGAAACAGGCCATCTCGGCCCTTTTAGTCTGTGCTAATAGTAAGTATACTATTTAGGGGGCGACCTACAGGGGAAAGCAGCAGTCACTTGACACTGAGTCTGTCTCTGTAGCTCAGAAAGGAAGTGGGGGGCAAGAGGAGTGCAATAGCCATAGGGGTATCCATAGTTAGAGGAGTACTCAGCAGCTTCTGTGGATGTCAAAGATAGTATGTTGCTAGCCAGATCCCAGGGTCAGGGATACTTCATTGGGATCTCCTATGGGGATGGTATTACCTGTACAAAAAGGACGCGTTACGCCTGAAGTGGAGGGGGACTAATAACCTGGCGGGCAGAGTTTCTAGTAGAGGAAGGGGTAGAGGGTATACAACTAGCTGCTGTGTAAAGTGAGACTGTGGGAAAGGGCAAATTACGATGATGATGACGGCCGCAAGAAAATGAACCTCACATTTCTATAAGGTGATGTGCATGTACTTTGATAATACATTTACTTTGAACTTTCAAAGATATCACAAAGGTGAAGGAGTATTCTAAAGGGAGGTTGAGACAACCGTGGGGGACTAAGGAAGTCAAACACAGCATAAACTGAAATGAAATTGCATATTCAGTAGCAAAATATAGTGGGAAGACAGCAGAATGGGTTGCTTTTACAAACCAACGGAAGGCAACTAAAATCCTACAAAAAGAGAGAGAAAATGAAATTTGAAGGGTAGATAGCCAATACTATAAAAATAGATGGAAAACGTATTTTTGAAGTCTCATTATAGAAAGGGTAAACAAGAGACGAAAGTGGATATTGCAACATGAGAGGTAGTAATGGGGGGAAATCATTGCCGGATGTATTTAGTTAGTATTCAGCGTTAGTCATCTCTGTGGAAAACACCAGCAGAATGCCAAAAATGCGAGAGTGTCAGGGGCAAGAAGTGAGGGTCATTGCTATTAATAAGGAGAAGATACTTGGGAAGTTGAAAAGCGTGAAGGACGATAAGCCACCTGGACTAGAAGGACTGCACCCCAGAGTTCTGAAAGAGATAGCTGAAAAGATTGTGGAGACATTAATAATGGTCTTTCAGGGATCACGAGATTCTGTAATGGATCTGGAGGAATAGAAAATTACAAATATCACTCCACTCTAGGATGCAGAGGCGGCTGTCCAAAGGAAAGCATATGCTAGGTAGCCTGACTTCAGTGTTTGGAAAGATGTTGGAGACTATTATTAAAAATGAATCATCTGGGTACTCTGAGGCACATGATAAAATTGGCCAAAGACAGCATGGTTTCCTTCAGCGGAAATCTTTCATGACAAATATGTTGGAATTCCTTGAGGAAATAACAGGCAAGGTCGTTAAAGGAGAGTCAGTGGATGTTGTTTGGATTTTCAGAAGCCCATTGACAAGGTGCCACTCATGAAGCTGATTAACAAGATACGTATGCATGGTATTAACGTAAAGATAGAAACATAGAAACAAAGAAAACTCAAGTACAATACAGGCCCTTCGGCCCACAAAGATGTGCCTAACATGTCCCTACCTTACAAATTACTAGGGTTGCTGATAGCCCTATATTTTACTAAGCTCCATGTACTTATCTAAATGTCCCTTAAAAGACCCTGTCATATCTGCCTCCACCACAGATGCTGGCAGCCAGCCATCCATCCACACACTCACCACTGAGTAAAAATAAACATACCCTTGGCATCTCCTCTGTACTTATCCCCCAACACCTTAAACCTGTGTCCTCTTGTGGCAGCCATTTCAGCCCTGAGAAAAAGCTTCTGACTATCCACACGATCAATGTCTCTCATCATCTTCTACACCTCTGTCAGGTCACCTCTCATCCTTCGTCTCTCCAAGGAGTAAAGGCCAAGTTCACTCAACCTGTTCTCATAATGCATGCTCCCCAATCCAGGCGACATCCTTGTAAATCTCCTCTGCACTCTTTCTATGGCTTTCATATCCCTCCTGTAGTGAGGCGACCAGAACTGAGCACAGTACTCCAAGTGGGGTCTGAACAGGGTCGTATATCGCTGCAACATTACCTCTCAGCTCCTAAATTCAATCCCAAGATTGATGAAGGTCAATACACCATACGCCTTCTTAACCACAGAGTCAAAACCTGCGCAGCTGCTTTGAATGTCCTATGGACTCGGTCCCCAAGATCCCTCTGATCCTCCACGCTGCCAAGAGTCTTAACATTAACACCATATTCTGCCATTATAATTGACCTACCAAAATGAACCACTTCACACTTATCCGGGTTGAACTCCATCTGCTACTTTTCAGCCCAGTGTTGCATCCTATCAACATCCCGCTGTAATCTCTGACAGCCCTCCACACTATCCACAACATCACCAACCATTGTGCCATCAGCAATCTTACTAACCCATCCTTCCACTTCCTCATCCAGGTCATTTATAAAAATCACGAAGAGTAATGGTCCCAGAATAGATCTTTGAGGCACCCCACTGGTGACTGATCTCCTTGCAGAATATGATCCGTCTACAACCATAATTTGCGTTCTGTGGGCAAGCCAGTTCTGGATCCATAATGCAATGTTCCCTTGGATCCCATGCTTTTTTATCTTCGTAATAAGCCCTACATAGGTTACCTTATCAAATGCTTTGCTGAAATCCATATACACTCCACCTATTGTTCTACCTTCATCAATGTGTTTAATCACTTTCTCAAAAAATTCTATCAGGCTCGTAAGGTATGACCTGCCCTTGACAAAGCCATGCTGACTACTCCTAATCATATTATACCTCTCCAAATGTTCATAAATCCTGCCTCTCAGGATCTTCCCTGTCAATTTACTAACCACTGAAGTAAGACTCATTGGTCTATAATTTCCTGGGCTATCTCTACTCTCTTTCTTGAATAAAGGAACAACATTTGCAACCCTCCAATCATCTGGAACCTCTTCCGTCCCCATTGATGATGCAAAGCTCATCGCCAGAGGCTCAGCAATCTCCTCCTTCGCCTCCCACAGTAGCCTGGGGTACATCTCATCCGGTCCCGGCGACTTATCCAACTCGATGCTTTCCAAAAGCTCCAGCACATCATCTTTCTTAATATCTACATTCTCAAACTTTTCAGTCTGCTGAAAGACATCACTACAATCACTAAGGTCCTTTTTAATTGTGAATACTGAAGTAAAGTATTCATTAAGTACCTCTGCTATTTCCTGCTGTTCCATACACGCTTTCTCACGATCACACTTGATAGGTCCTTTTCTTTTATGTCTTATCCTGTTGCTGTTCACATAATTGTAGAATGTCTTGGGGGGGGGTTACTTAATCCTGCCCACCAAGTCCTTCTCATGGCCCCTTCTGGCTCTCCTAATTTCCTTCTTAAGCTCCTTCCTCTCAGCCTTATAATCTTCTAAATCTCTAACATTACCTAGCTCTCTGAACCTTTTGTTTTCTTCATGACTAGACTTATTACAGCCTTTGTATGCTACGGTTCCTTCACCCTACCATAACTTCCCTGTCTCATTGAAACCTACCTATACAGAACGCCACACAAATATCTCCTGAATATTTGCCACATTTCTTCTGTATGTTTCCATGAGAACCACTGTTTCCAATTTAAGCCTCCAATTTCCTGCCTGATAGTCTCATAATTCCCCTTACTCCAATTAAATGCTTTTCTAACTTGTCTGTTCCTATCTCTCTCCAATGCTATTGTAAAGGAGACAGAATCATGATCATTATCTCCAAAATGCTCTCCCACTTAGAGATCTGACACCAGACCAGGTTCATTTCCCAATACCAAATTAAGTACAGCCTCTCCTCTTGTAGGCTTATCTATATATTGTATCAAGAAAACTTCCTGAACACACCTAACAAACTCCACTCCATCTAAACCCCTTGATCTAGGGCAGGGGTCAGCAACCTTTACCACTGAAAGAGCCACTTGGACCCGTTTCCCACAGAAAAGAAAACACTGGGAGCCGCAAAACCCGTTTGACATTTAAAATGAAATAACACTGCATACAACGTTTTGTTTTGCCTTTATGCTATGTATAAACAAACTATAATGTGTTGCATTTATGAAATTGATGAACTCCTGCAGAGAAAACATTTCTGCATGCAACAAAAACATTTTGAACTCCGAAAAAAAGACGTTGGGTTGAAGGTTACTTTTAAGTAAAATACTCAACGTCTATTTGAGTCCTTCTTGTATTTATGAAAAACGCCAAACTTAAATTTGCCGCCAGCAGCAAACCAAAAATAACGTCAGCCAGCTGTCAACCTGAAAAATAAAAGGACTATTTCACTGAACATTGAAAACATGAATATACGTAAAATAATAGGCAATTAAAATATTTATCATACTTGTTCAGGTTGACTCACACCTGACAATGCAGTCGTATTCAGTAGGGATGGATCGATGCTTAGGGGAGTGACCGGGAAGGATAATGTGTTTTTTTTTCCTCTCTGAACTCACAGAGGAGTTTCCCAAACGATGTTTGCATTGCGATGATTGCAGAATGTAAATACTCCGCATTTATCATGTCGTGACCTTGTTTGAACTCTCTCAAATTGGGGAAGTGAGACAATGTGCCTTTCTGTAAATCTCTGGCAAGCAACGTCAACTTGCGCTCGAATGCCAAAACATCCTCCAACATGTGCAGGGCTGTACGTCCTTACCCCGTTGAAGAGCTGCGTTCAGCGTGTTCAGGTGCGCTGTCATGTCTACCATGAAGTGTAGCTTTTCCAGCCACTCTGGCTGTTCCAGCTCAGGAAAGGTGAGCCCTTTGCTGCCCAGGAAAGTTTTCACTTCTTCCAGACACGCGACAAAGCGTTTCAGCACCTCCCCTCTGGACAGCCAGCGATAAAAAACACGTTGTAGCGGTTGCTACACGCAGTCAGTAAACTGCAGTCAAAGATAGCTTTATTCGAACTAAACAGCCTTGCTTTTAAGCCTCCCTCAACCCGCCCCCCATGGGCGCGGATGCTGCAAAAGACACGTACTCACAAACCCCCGTAGGCTATCTCCCTTAGCCTGAACGCTGGCTAATTGTGAGCCGGTTCGGATGTGTCAGGAAATGGGTCGCCACAACGTCTTATTTAGATTGTCCAAGATCACCATAATCTTCAAATTTAGATTTACATTTCAAAAACTTACAAACTAACATAAAATACATTTTAATTAAATACTGACCATGTAGCGGTGTGCTACACGCAGCGCTAAAATTACGACACGGAGTCGGTAACTGCAGTCGAAGGAAAAAACTTTATTCGAAATCTTCAGCCTCACTTTTAAGCCTCCCTCAACCTGCCCCCCCATGGCGCAGAGGCTCCAAAGCTCTGTGCTCGCAAACCCCCGTAGGCTATCTAATTGTGAGTCGGTTCGGATGTGCCAGGAAAAGGGTCGCCACAACCAATTATTTCCCAAAGCAACAGGGAGCCGCAGCACAGACGTAAAAGAGCCACATGTGGCTCCGGAGCCGCGGGTTGCCGACCCGCGATCTAGGGAGATGCCTATCGGTATTTGGGAAATTAAAACCTCCAACTCTGTTATTATTACACCTTTCCAGGATCTGTTTCCATATCTGCCCCTTGATATTTCTGTGACTATTGGGCAGCCTATACAAACACCCAATAAAGTTATTGACCCCTTCCTGTTCCTAACTTCCACCCACAGAGACTCTATAGACAATTCCTTCATGGCATCCACCTTTTCTTCAGCCGTGACACTATCTCTGATCAACAGTGCACACCCCAACCTCTTTTGCTTCCCTCCCTGTCCTTTCTGAAACATTTAAAACCAGGCACTTGAAGTAATCATTCCTGTCCCTGAGCCATCCAACTCTCTATAATGGACTCCACATCATATCTCCTAGTAGTGATCCACGCTCTAAGCTCATTCGCTTTGCTCACAATACTCCTTGCCTTAAAATAGACACATCTCAATCTTTCTGTCTGAGCGCGTCCATTCTCTATAACCTGGCTGTCCTCCCTCTTGCACTGTCTACAAGCTTTCTCTATTGGTGAGCCACCCTCTTCTTCCCCAGACTCTTCAGTTCGGTTCCCACCCCCCAGGAATTCTAGTTTAAACTCTCACCAGTAGACTTAGCAAACCTCCCCGCCAGGGTATTGGTCCCCCGGGATTCACGTGCAACCGGTCATTTTTGTACAGGTCACACCTGCTCCCAAAGAGGTCCCAGTGATCCAGTAATATGAATCCGTGCCCTCTGCTCCAATCCCTCAGCCATGCATTTATCCTCCACCTCACTCAATTCCTATTCTCACTGTCGCGTGGCACTGATATGGAGAGGAGATTGCTTTACTGACAAAAGGGAACTAGTTGGAATAGAGGGGGGCTGTTCTAATTGTCTTCTGGTGACTAGAGGTGTGCCCCAGGGGTTGGGGGGTGGAACTGTTCCATTTCATCTTATTTGTCAATGATTTTGAAGAATAAATAATGGTTGTGTGGCCAGCATTGCAGATGATTGGAAGATAGGTGGTATTCTAGGTCGTGTTGAGGAAGCAGGGTGTCTGAAGAAGGACTTTGGCAGATTGAGAGAATGGACAAAGAAGTGGCAGATGTAGTATAGTGTAAGGAAATGCATTATAATGCACATTGGAATAAAGAAGTGGACGATTTTCAAAATGGGGAGAAAGTTCAAAAGTTAAGAGTTGTAAAGGGACTTAGGAGTCCTCGTACAGGCTTTCCTAAATATTAACTTGTAGGTTAAATTGGTGGTAAGGAAGTCAAATGCAATGTTGACAATCATTTCGAGAAAACCAGAATACGAAAACAAGGATGTAATGCTGAGAATTTAAAAGGCATTGGTCAGACTGCACTTGGAGCATTGTGAGCAATTTAGAGTCCATTTCTGTGAAAAGATGTGCTGGCATTGGGGAGTGTCCAATGTAGGTTCACCAGAATGATCACAGGAGTCTTTGATGGCTTTGAACCTGAACCAGCTGAGTTTAGAAGAATGAAAGGCTGGTACCGTTGAAAACTAACAAATATTGAAAGACCTGGATAGTGTGGATGTACAGAAATGTTTCCTGCAACGGGGAAGTCTAGTTCCAAAGGATACAATCTCAGAATAGGAGACATCCATTTAGAGCGTAGATGAGGATAATTATCTTTATCCAGAGAGTGATGAATCTATGGAATTCACTGCTATAGATGGCTGTGCAAGCCAAGTCATTGGGATAGTTACAGCGGAGGTTGATAGGTTCTTGATTAATCATGGTGTTAAAAGTTTATGGGGAGAAGGTAGGAGAACGGCGTTGAGAGGGATAATAAATCAGACATGGTAGAATGGTCAAGTTGTTTTATGGGAAGGATGTAATAGAGAAATGGAGGTCATTTAAGGGTGAAATTATGAGGGTACAGAATCTTTATGTTCCTGTTAGGGTGAAAGGAAAGGTTAAAGGTTTGAGAGCACCATGGTTTTCAAGGGATATTAGAAATTTGGTTCAGAAAAAGAGGGATGTCTACAATAGATATAGGCAGCATGGAGTAAAGGAATTGCTTGAGGAATATAAAGAATGTAAAAGGAATCTTAAGAAAGAGATTAGAAAAGCTAAAAGAAGATACGAGGTTGGTTTGGCAAATAAGGTGAAAGTAAATCCGAAAGGCTTCTATAGTTAGAAAAAAGCAAGAGGATAGTGAGGGATAAAATTGGCCCCTTAGAGAATCAGAGTGGTCAGCTATGTGTGGAACCGAAGGAGATGGGAGAGATTTTGAATGATTTCTTCTCTTCGGTATTCACTAAGGAGAATGATATTGAATTGTCTAAGGTGTGGGAAACAAGTAAGGAAGTTATGGAACCTATGACAATTAAAGAGGTGGAGGTACTGGTGCTTTTAAGAAATTTAAAAGTGGATAAATCTCCAGGTCCTGACAGGATATTCCCCAGGACCTTGAGGGAAGTTTGTGTAGAAATAGCAGGAGCTCTGACGGAGATCTTTAATATGTCATTAGAAACGGGGATTGTGCCGGAGGATTGGCGTATTGCTCATGTGGTTCCATTGTTTAAAAAGGGTTCTAGAAGGAAGCCTAGCAATTGTAGACCTGTCAGTTTGACATCAGTGGTGGGTAAATTAATGGAAAGTATTCTTAGAGATAGTATTTATAATTATCTGGATAGACGGGATCTGATTAGAATTAGCCAGCATGGATTTGTGCTTGGAAGGTCATGTTTGACAAACCTTATTGAATTTTTTGAAGAAGTTACGAGGAATGTTGACGAAGGTAAGGCAGTGGATGTAGTCTATATGGACGTCAGCAAAGCCTTTGACAAAGTTCCACATGGAAGGTTAGTTAAGAAGGTTCAGTCGTTAGGTATTAATGCTGGAGTAATAAAATGGATTCAACAGTGGCTTGATGGGAGATGCCAGAGAGTAGTGGTGGATATTTGTTTATCGGGATGGAGGCCGGTGACTAGCGGGGTGCCTCAGGGATCTGTTTTGGGCCCAATGTTGTTTGTAATATACATAAATGATCTGGCTGATGGGGTGGTAAATTGGATTAGTAAGTATGCCGATGATACTAAGGTAGGAGGTGTTGTGGATAATGAGGTGGATTTTCAAAGCTTGCAGGGAGATTTATGCCGGTTAGAAGAATGGGCTGAATGTTGGCAGATGGAGTTTAATGCTGAGAAGTGTGAGGTTCTACATTTTGGCAGGAATAATCCAAATAGAACATACAGAGTAAATGGTAGGGCATTGAGGAATGCAGAGGACAGAGAGATCTAGGAATAACTGTGCATAGTTCCCTGAAAGTGGAGTCTCATGTAGATAGGGTGGTGAAGAGGGCTTTTGGAACGCTGGCCTTTATAAATCAAAGCATTGAGTACAGAAGTTGGGATGTAATGCTAAAGTTGTACAAGGCATTGGTAAGGCCAAATTTGGAATATTGTGTGCAGTTCTGGTCACCGAATTATAGGAAAGATATCAACAAATTAGAGAGAGTGCAGAGACGATTTACTAGGATGGTACCTGGGTTTCAGCAATTAAGTTACAGAGAAAGGTTGAACAAGTTAGGTCTCTAATCATTGGAGCGTAGAAGGTTGAGGGGGGATTTGATCGAGATATTTAAAATTTTGAGAGGGATAGATAGAGTTGACGTGAACAGGCTGTTTCCATTGAGAGTAGGGGAGATTCAAACTAGAGGACATGATTTGAGAGTTAGGGGGCAGAAGTTTAAGGGAAACACGAGGGGGTATTTCTTTACTCAAAGAGTGATAGCTGTGTGGAATGAGCTTCCTGTAGAAGTAGTAGAGGCCAGTTCAGTTGTGTCATTTAAGGTAAAATTGGATAGGTATATGGACAGGAAAGGAGTGGAGGGTTATGGGCTGAGTGCGGGTAGGTGGGACTAGGTGAGATTAAGGGTTCGGCACGGACTAGGAGGGCCAAGATGGCCTGTTTCCGTGCTGTGATTTTTATATGGTTATATGGTAATGGCAGAACAGACTAGATGGGCTGCATGGCATAATTCTGCTCCTATCTCTTATAGTTTTATCTTCTAATGCAGCTGGAACGAGTGTAAAGGGGCACATGAGGATTTTCCAACACTTGGGGTGCTATGGAGAGGAATTCGGGTATGCCTGCTTTTATTTCCCAAAACAAGGGAGACTGAGGGGTGACCTTAGAGAGGTGCATAAAATTATGAGTGGTATAAACAAGGCGAATACAAACAGTCTTTATTCCAGAGAAAGGGAAATTTAGAAAAAATCCAAGTCAAAGGTTTAAGCTGAGAGGTGAAAATTTTAAAAGAGAACTGCGGGCCAACTCCTTTACTCAGACGGCTCATATATGCAATAAGCTTTCAGGGGACAGGTTTGAAGTAGGCCAATAATAATAATTAAAAGTTATTTTGACATTTGGATTGACAACATATATGGATACAAAATAAAAAAGAGGGATTCAGACCAAATGCGGACAAATGAGAACAGTGCTTTGGACACCATGGTCAGCGAGGGGTATGTCTATGCTATTTACCTTTATGCCTCCTCTCCATGTTTAGCCCTTGCAACAATTCATCAGCAAATAGAGCAGCCTGTGCCAGCATGCAGCAATGCCCGGATATCAGTTCAGCTTAGATCAATTCATTGTCATATACACTAGGATACAACTACATTTCTTGTTCACATAAAACTCACGAAGTAACCAATGTAAAGTTCACCGAGGGGCGACCGTGAAAGAGGCTGCTGGTTCAGTTATTGAGCAGTGAAAGGGGTTGTTTAGTTCAGAAGTCTGACAGCATTGAGGCAAAAGGGTTTTCTTGAGTCTGGGCAGTCTCTTTTCCATATTTGACCCACAAAAGAGAAAAATTAACAAAGAAAGAGATGGTGTGTGTGTGAGAGTGTGAGTGTGTGTGAATGTCTGTGTGAGTGAGAGTGTCTGTGTGTGAGTGTGTGAGGGGGAGAGGGAGGGGGAGAGGGAGGGGAGAGGGAGGGGGAGAGAAGTCTCTTGAACGGCTCGTAGACCTACGGCGGCTGAGAGGGCAGGGGTAAGTTGGAGTTTTAAATTGCCATCAGGGCCGGGTTTCCAGCAGCATTGTGGAGGCGAGCTCGCCGTTCACGCATTAATTTGTAAGGTAGCGTACAGATAGCACGAGGGTAACGACCATGCGGGAACAAAACAGCGGCCGTGCCGCAGGCTGACATCAGGCTTATTCTTGTAATTGCAGGTAACTTGTGCGAAACAATCCGCGCCTCGCAGTCGAGCCTGGCCGATTTCCGCGGATATGCCCTCAACGCCATTGACAGGAACCATGACCCCAATTACCAGCACGGATCATGTAGCAGAACGGCCATGGAGCCGTCGCCCTGGTGGGGCGTAGATTTCTTCTATCATTACAGGGTCTATGTTGTAAAAATCACCTCCAGCGGCAACGGAGTTGGCCTGAGGGGAGCGGAAATCCGTATCGGAGACTCACAAGAAATGAACGGCAGTAAAAATCAGATGTAATACTCAAACTCCCTGGATATGTAACCCCGGCAAACGTAACCTCCCGCGATGCACAAACCTCAGCGATACACAACTCCGGGAAACGTAATCTCCTGGGATATACAAACTTCCGGGATTCACCACCCCGACAGATGCAAACCCCTAGGACACAACCGCGCAGAGATCCCGGTACTCGCAGAACCCAGGGATAGGCACATCCGCAGGAGGAACAAAATACCCGGCATACGCTGACCCATGACACACGCCACTTTCTTAGACATGCAAATCCCGTGGACATGACAACACGGAATACATGCAACCCATTGTAATTTGCAATCCCAGAAGTGTACTATCACTCATCTTGCGAAACCAACCCTCGGAATGCACAACGTGAAAACGCTGCGATGGCATGCAGGGTTATAAACATGTCCTTTAAATACACGTCAAGCTCAGTGGTTGGCAAGCCCGCAGGATACTCAATTTCCACATTGCTCGCCTCTTTCATGTGCAACCCTCTTGGTATTCACCCCACTTCAAGACACCCTTTGTGATAAACCGACTCTCAAAGGGGCGGTCCAGCCCATTTTTAAAATGATGCGCCCTGTGCAAACGTTGCCACGAAGCGTTAATATTTCTTTGCTTTCAGTGTAACTAATAAACACAAGAGATACTGCAGATGCTGGAAATGCAAAACAACTCAGCAGGTCAGGTAGCATCTATGGAGAATAATGAACAGTTGACATTTCAGGCCGAGACCCTTTATCAATCCGGATGAAAGGTCTCGGCCCGAAACCTGGACTGTTCATAGATGCCGCCTGCCTAGCTGAATCCCTCCCGCACTCTGTGTTACCAACAAACAGTTCCGTTAGGATGTCATGCTGATTCGTATTCTCTTCCTACAGCTGTGCAAGGAATGTAAACGTTCCACCCGGAGAGTCTAGTTACTTTTACTGCCAAATGAGCGGAGTACACGGACGTTACATGACCATTACCATCCCCGGGAGGACGGCATTTCTGTCCCTGTGTGAGGTGGAAGCGTATGGAGCATACGATCCTCACTAATGCTCACGGTGAGAATTGTTCTGAGGGTTCTGATTTCAGCTGTCTATTCCTCACACCTCCCACGACACAGTCACTGGCTGAATCATTGAATCATGCAATATTTATCGCCCAAGAGGCAATTTGGTCCATTTGCCTAGGTCAATCCCAAATCTCCGTACAATAGCCCTGCTATACTAGCTCTTCAAGTGCGCTCTCACGCATCACTTACACGTGACTCCTGCATTTCTCTCATCACCAGGAGTTTGCCTTTATGTTTATTTATCAAATCACGACGTATCAACATGTGAGGTGGGTATACGTAAATTTCAAGGACATAAGATTTTCCAGTGTTCAGTGCAAGTATTGTTTTGATATAACTTCAGTCTGAAACCCATCCACCACCCATAGCCTTCCTTTCTCCTACCAACAAGCCAATTCTATTTACAATTTGTTACCTTTGCCCTGGATCTCACATGTATTGAAGCTTCTGGATCAGCTCAGCATGCAGGTACATGTCAAAGGCCTAATTAAAATCTATTTAGACTATGTACACTGCCCTACCCTCTTCAGTCCTGCTGGTCACCTCCTCAAAAATTCAGTCACGTTTATGAGCCATGATCTCTATCGAGCAAAGGCAAGTTGACTATCACTAATTGTCTATCGTTCAAATGGAAATTGATAATTTTGTTTTAACCTACTCTAAAATCAATCTAATCCTTCCATCCTACTTTGCACTCCAGTTTTATATCATCCATCTGCCTATCTAAGAATTCCTTAAATGCTCCTAATGTCTCTGCCTCTACCACCACACCTGCCAATATGCTCCACTGAGGCACAGTCAAAAGCTTGCTTTGCAAGCGACCCATTCAGACGATTTCATTATAGCAATGCATGGAAGTAGTACAATGGAAAACAATAACAGATTAATGAATAAGGAGTTACAGTTGCAGAGAAATTGTGCTGGAGGCAGATGATAAAATACAAGGACATTACGAGGTATATTTTCCCGTCTGATTGCCTTTTAGCTTTACCGGCTTATACGACTTCCTCTGGTATCCTCTTCTCTATAGACATCACCATCAATAGGAAAACATGGCGATCAAGTCTCTTTTAAATCTTGTCCCTCTCACGGGAAATCTATGCCATTTAGTTGTTTTGGACTGCTCTACCTTCTTATCTATAGGACTATCCATCGTATCCCTTATGTTGCATATAATATAACCACATAAACATAACAATCACAGCACTGAAACAGCCATCTCGGCCCTTCTAGTCCGTGCCGACGCTTACACTCACCTAGTCCCACTGGCCCACACACAGCCCACAACCCTCCATTCCTTTCCAATACATATACCTATCCAATTTTACTTTAAATGACAATATGGAACCTGCCTCTACCACTTCTACTGGAAGCTCATTCCACACAGCTACCACTCTCTGACTAAAGAAATTCCCCCACGTGTTACCCTCAAACTTTTGCCCCCTAACTCTAAAATCATGTCCTCTTGTTTGAATCTCCCCTACTCTCAATGGAAAAAGCCTGTCCACATCAACTCGATCTATCCCCCTCATTATTTAAAATACCTCTATCAAGTCCCCCCGCTCAACCTTCTATGCTCCAAAGAATAAAGACCTAACTTGTTCAGCCTTTCCCTGTAACTTAGGTGCTGAAACCCAGGTAACATTCTAGTAAATCTTCTCTATACTCTCTCTAATTTGTTGATATCTTTCCTATAACTTGGTGACCAGAACTGTAAACAATACTCCAAATTCGGCCTTACCAATGCCTTGAACAATTTTAACATTACATCCCAACTCCTATACTCAATGCTCTAACTTATAAAGGCCAGCATACCAAAAGCTTTCTTCACCACCCTATCCACATGAGATTCCTCCTTCAGGGAACTATGCACCATTATTCCTAGATCACATTGTTCTGCTGCATTCTTCAATGCCCTACCATTTACCATGTATGTCTCATTTGGATTATTCCTACCAAAATGTAGCACCTCTCACTTATCAGCTTTAAACTCCATCTGCCATCGTTCATCCCACTCTTCTAACTGGACTAAATCTCTCTGCAAGCTTTGAAAACCTACTTCATTATTCACAACACCACCTACCTTAGTATCATCTGCATACTTACTAATCCAGTTTACCACCCCATCATCCAGATCATTAATGTATTTCACAAACAACATTGGACCCAGTACAGATCCCTGAGGCACACCACTAGTCACCGGCCTCCAACCTGACAAACAGTTATCCACCACTACTCTCTGGCATCTCCCATCCAGCCACTGTTGAATCCATTTTACTACTTCAATATTAATACCTAATGATTGAACCTTCCTAACTAACCTTCCATGCTGAACTTGTCAAAGGCTTTACTGAAGTCCATATAGACAACATCTACAGCTTTACCCTCGTCAACTTTCCTCGTAACCTCTTCAAAAAATTCAATAAGATTTGTTAAACATGATCTTCCACACACAAATCCAAGCTGACTATTCCTAATCAGACCCTGTCTATCCAGATAATTATATATACCATCTCAAAGAATACTTTGCATTAATTTACCCACCACTTATGTCAAACTGACAAGCCTATGATTGCTAGGTTTACTCTTAGAATCCTTTTTAAACAATGGAACCACATGAGCAATATGCCAATCTTCCGGCACCATCCCCGTTTCTAATGACATTTGAAATATATCTGTCAGAGCCCCTGCTATTTCTACACCAACTTCCCTTAAGGTCCTGGGGAATATCCTGTCAGGACCCGGAGATTTATCCACTTTTATATTCCTTAAAATGGCCAGTACTTCCTCCTCTTTAATTGTCATAGTTTTCATAACTTCCCTATTTGTTTCCCTTACCTTAAATAATTCAATATCCTTCTCCTTAGTGAATACCATAGAAAAGAACTTTTTCAAAATCTCCCCCATCTCTTTAGGCTCCACATATAGTTGTCCACTCTGATTCTCTAAGGGAACAATTTTATCCCTCACTATACTTTTGCTACTAATATAGCTGTGGAAACCTTTCATATTTACTTTCACCTTACTTGCCAAAGCAACCTTGTATCTTCTTTTAGCTTTTCTAATTTCTTTCTTAAGATTCTTTTTACATTCTTTATTTCCTCGAGCACCTCATTTACTTCATGCTGCCTATATTTATTATAAATCTCACTCTTTTTCCGAACCAAGTTTCCAATATCCCTCGACAACCGTGGCACTCTCAAACCTTTAACCTTTCCTTTCAACGTAACAGGAACATAAAGATTCTGTACCCTCAAAATTTCACCTTTATATGACCTCCATTTCTCTATTACATCCTTCCCAAAAACAGATTGTCCCAATCTACTCCTTCTAAGTCATTTCGCAGCTCTTCAAAGTTAGCCTTTCTCCAATCAAAATTCTCAATGCTTGGTCCAATCCTATCGTTTTCCATAATTATATGGAAACTAATGGTATTATGATCACTGGACTCGAAGTGCTCCCCAACACATATGTCCGTCACCTTACCTATCTCATTCCCTAACAGGAGATCCAACACTGCCCCTTCTCTAGTCGCTACCTCTGTATTTCTGCAAAAAACTATCCTGCACACATTTTACAAACTCGAAACCATCCAGCTCTTTTACAGAATGGGCTTCCCAGTCTATGTGTGAAAAATTAAAATCTCCCACAATTACAACCCTGTGCTTACTACAAATATCTGCTATCTCCTTACAAATCTGCTCCTCCAATTCTCGCTCCCCATTAGGTGGTCTATAATACACCCCATAAGTGTTAGTACACCTTTCCCATTCCTCAATTCCACCCAAACAGCCTCCCTAGATGAGCCCTCTAATCTATCCTACCAAAGCACCGCTGTAATATTTTCTTGGACAAGCAATACAACACATCGTCCTCTTGCCCCTCCGATTCTATCACACCTGAAGCAACGAAATCCATGAATATTTAGTTGCCAATCACACTCCTCCTGCAACCATGTTTCACTAATAGCTACAACATCATATTTCCAGGTATCAATCCATGCTTTAAGCTCATCCACCTTTCTTACAATGCTCCTAGCATTAAAATAGATGCATTTAAGAAACTTTCCACCTATTCCTCTCTGTTTATCCCTAACGATGTGATCAACTTTATTATATTTTTCTTCCTTCTCCCCCTAGATCTTCGGTCTGAGCGCTCCCCTTCTCTATCACCTGCCTGTCCTCCCTCACACTCTGTCTACTAGCTTTCTCTATTTGTGAACTAACCTCCTCTCTCCTAGTCTCTTTAATTGGATTACCACCCCCCAATCATTCTAGTTTAAAGTCTCCCCAGTAGCCTTAGCAAATCTCCCCGCCAGGATATTGGTTCCCCTAGGATTCAAGTGTAACCCGTCCTTTTTGTACAGGTCACACCTGCCCCAAAAGAGCTCCCAATGATCCAGAAACTTGAATCCCTGTCCACTGCTCCAATCCCTCAGCCACGCATTTATCCTCCACCTCATTACATTTCCACTCTCACTGTCACGTGGCACAGGCAGAAATCCCAAGACTACAACCTTTTCGGTCCTTCTTCTCACCTGCCTTCCTATCTCTCTATATTCTCCTTTCAGGACCTCTTCCCTTTTCCTACCTATGTCATTGGTACCTATATGTACCACGACCTCTGGCTCCTCGTCCTCCCACTTCAGGATATCTTGGATGTGATCAGAAACATCCCGAACCCTGGCACCATGGAGGCAAACTACCATGCAGTTCTCCTGATAACTTCCACAGCTCCTCTCTATCAACTCCTCACTCTCCCTGACCAGACGCAAGTCACCAAGCTGCATCTCCAGTTCCCTAACCCGATCCCTCAGGAGCTGCAGCTCGACACACCTGGCGCAGATGTGGACTTCTGGGAGGCTGGGTGACTCCAGGACCTCCACATCCGACACCAAGAACAATAAGCTGCCCTCAAACTCATACTTCCCCTTTCCTCAAATAACAACCTATTCTCATACCTTATGAGAATAGGCTGAGTGAACTCGGCCTTTTCTCCTTGGAGCAACAGACGATGAGAGGTGACCTGATAGAGGTGTATAAGATGATGAGAGGCATTGATCGTGTGGATAGTCAGAGGCTTTTTCCGAGGGTTGCAATGGCTAGCGCAAGAGGGTACGTGGAATGGGCTGCTGGCAATGGTGGTGGAGGCGTTTATGATAGGGTCATTTAAGAGACTCCTGGATCGGTACGTGAACTCAGAAAAATAGAGGGTTATGTGTGACCCTAGGTGATTTCTAAAATAAGGACATGTTTGTCACAGGTTTGTGGGCCAAAGAGCTTGTATTGTGCTGTAGGTTTTCTGTGTTTCTGTGTATCTATGGCCGTCGTTATAATGCATCCTCTGTATGTCACATTTCAAGCTCACGTGCATAAAATAGTTCCAGTCTATCCAATCTCCCCTTGTAACGAAAGTTCTGCAGTCTGGGGACTATCCTCATGACTAAATTTGACACCATTTACAGGTTATTGACAACATCCTTCAACACTCCCCATGGACCTGCCATTTTCCAGGTATATCCTTCTGTGGTTTAACTTCCTAAAATGTATCAACTCTTAATTGTTCGAGTTCAATTCCATAAGCGATTCCTGTGCGTGTGACAAAAGGGTGCAGAACATTGAACATGTTCTGTGCAACTGTCCATCCTCACCTGATTTAGTTGACACTGACCTGCTCAACATCAACCAAACAACACCAGAGTGGCTGGCTGTCTGGTGTGACAAGCTATGATGATGAATTCCATAAGATATAGGAGCAGAAGTGGGCCATTCAGTCCAGCGAGTCTGCTCCGCCATTCCATCATGACTGATCAAATGTTTCCAGTTATCCCAACTCCCTTGCCTTCTCCCCATACCCTTTGTTGCCCTGACTAATCAAGAACCTATCTATCTCTGCTCTAAATGTACCCAATGACGTGGCCGTTATAGCTGTTTGTGGCAACAATTCCACAGATTTTTCACATCTCTGTTCTAAATGGACGTCCTTCAATCCTGAAGTTGTGCCCTCTTGTCCTAGACTCCCCTACCATGGGAAATAACTTTGCCATATCTAATCTGTTTAGGCCTTTTAACATTCAGAACATTTCTGTGAGATCCCCCTCATTCTCCTGAACTCCGGGGTATACAGCCCACGAGCTGCCAGATGTTCCTCATACGTTAAACCTTTCGTTCCTGGAATCATTCGCGTGAATCTTCTCAGAGCCTCCTCCAATGTCAGTATATTGTTTCTAAAATAAGGATCCCAAAACTGCACACAATACTACAAGTTTCGTCTCGGGAGTGCCTTATAGATCCTCAACATCACATCCCTGTTCTTATATTCTATATTTCTAGAAATGAATGCCAACATTGCATTCGCCTTCTTCACAACCAACACAACCTGGATGTTAACCGTTGAGGTATCTTGCACAAGGACTCCCTAATTCCTTTGCATCTCTGCGTTTTGAATACTCCCTCCATCTAAAATATACTTTGTCAATTTATTTCATCCACCAAAGTGCATGACCATATACTTTCCAACATTGTATTTCATTTGCCACTTCTTTGCCCATTCCCCTAAACTATCTAGGTCTCTCTGCAGGCTTTCTGTTTCCTCAGTATTTCCCGCTCCTCCACCGATTTTTGGATCATCGGCAAATTTAACCACAAATCCATGAATCCCATAGTCCGAATCATTGATATATATCGTAAAAAGCAGCAGTCCCAACACCGACTCCTGTGGAACTCCACTGGTGACCGGCAGCCAGTCAGAATAGGATCGTTTTATTCCCACTCTCTGCTTTCTGCCGATCAACCAATGCTCCACCCATGCTAGTAACTTCCCTGTAATTCCATAGACTCTTATCTTGCTAAGCAGTCTAATGTGCGGCACCTTGTCCAAGGTCTTCTGAAAATCCAAGTACACCTCATCCACTGCATCTTCTTTGTTACCCTGCTTGTGGTTTCCTCAAATAATTATGGAGTAGGTTGGTCAGGCAGGATTTTCATTTCAGGAAACCATGCTGGCTTTGGCCTATCTTGTCATGTATGGCTAGGTACCCAGTGATCTCCTCCTTGACTATGTGACAGGGACGTGGCGAGAAAACGAACCCAAGTGCAGGATTACGATGCGGGGGCAGGATCAGGAGGCAGAATCTCCATAGCGAGTGTAGAATCGGGACCAGCCTGAGTCAGGACATGGGAGACTTGGTTTACAAAGAGATACGGGGTTCAAGACTTGCTGCAAGGTCTCTCTCTCTCTCTCTCTCTCTCTCTCTCTCTCCCTCCCTCCCTCCCCCTCCCTCTCCCTCTCCCTCTCCCTCTCCCTCTCCCCCCTCCTCCCCCACCACCACCACACACACACAATCTGGCAAGGGCTGACTGGAGCTCTCGGAGTCTTATCCTCTGGTGGCTAATGGAAACCAGGTGCTGGTGATTGAGAGGAATCGGGAAAGATTGGGAATCACGTGTGGGGATTAAGGACCAATTAGGGAGGACAGGGAAAAGGTGGGGAATGCCAGCCAGGACCATGACAGACTATCAATTTCGACAACTTTCTAACTACTGTACTGATATCAGGCTAACAGGTTTATAGTTCCCTCTCTACCGCCTGCCACATTCCTTAAATAATGGCATAACATTTGCATTTTTCCAGTCATCCGGTACAATGCCAGAATCTATCGATTCTTGAAAGATCATTGTTACTGCCTCTGCAATCTCTCTAGTTACTTCCTTCAGAACCCAAAGGTGCATTCCATCAGGCCCAGGAGATATATCCACCTTCAGACCACTAAGCTTCCCGAGCACCTTCTTAGTCCTAATTTTCACTGCACATACTTCATTTCCTTGGCACTCTAGAATGTCTGGTATACTGCAGATGTCTTCCACTGCATTCAGTTTCATTGCCATCTCTGCATCCCTCATGACAATATCTCCAGCGCCATTTTCTATTGGTCCTATATCCACCCTCAACTCTCTTTTACCCTTTATATACCCTTTATATACTTCAAAAAGCTTTTAGTATCCTCTTTGATGTTACTCAACAGTTTCCTTTCATAATCCATCTTTTCTTTCCGAATGACCTTTTAGTTTCCCTCTGCAAGTTTTTAAAAGCTTCCCAATCCTCTAACTTCCCACTAGCTGTACTTCCTTGTATGCCCTCTCTTTTGCTTTTACTTTGGTTCTGACTTCACTTGTCAGCCTTCTGCTTAGACATTCTACAGATTCTCTCTCTTGAGGTCCAGTACTGGCCTGGTTTTCCCAATCCACTTTCATGTTAAAATCCCCGATGATTATCATGACATCGTCCTTCTAACACGCCTTTTCTGTCTCCTGCTGTAATTTGTAATCCGCATCCCGTCTGCTGTTTGGAGGCCTGCCATTAGGGTCCTTTTACCCGTTAAATTCGGTCTGCTATTCCATTGACATCTTGCACAGTGGAAACAGATCCATCAATAACCGCAGAAAACGTTGTTCTCTGTCTGCCATGCCATCAATTTTGGCGGCATCTGCAATCTTACTATGTTAGCAGAAGCACAGGAGATTCTGCAGATGCTGGAAATCCAGTCACACAAACAAAAAACACCGGAGGAGCCTAGCAGGCCAGGCAGTATGTACAGAGAGGAGTAAACAGTCGAAGTTGGGCTGGACCCTATATAACGGCCCTGATGAAAAGTCTTGGCCTGACACGTGGACTATTTACTTTGCTCCATAGATGCAGCCTGACCTTCATTTTTCTGGCATTTTTGTTTCTGTTAATCACTTTATCATCATTGCCCTTCCTGTATTTGAACCAAAGGAGCTCTTTCTATGTTACGTCAAGTCCAATGCAGTGAACTTCTTATCCACAATTACTGAGAGGGGCAATGAACAAGCTTGTTTGCATAAGCATCACAGGTACGTAAGTACAGACGTAACTGAAAGCTTAAACTGGACATTAGAATGTGTAAAAAGTACACATACAATTCCAGCGGAATAATAACATCGTGATTTCCATTTATGACCCTGTGATGATTTTCCTCAATACCATTAACCCTTTAATGGTAAGCTTTTGTTTTACAGCACAGATCTCCAACTTCCCTGCTCCTCGGCACCAGCTTCTTTGTTTTCTGTTGTCCCCTCGCTCCACACCACGGGAAGCAACAGGATATAGAATTGTGTAAGATGATATTATTGACTGATAACTTGAGTGCCGTCTTACAAAGGGAAAAAACGATATCTGGAGAAAATGTCAAGTGGTTTCTGATTCTCAACCTGAGGAAATTTTTTTCTTAATGAAATGTACAAATTCCGAGCAATCTGATGTGAAGATCACCTGTCCGTCTAGATATACCCAATATATTTGATTTGGCAAAACTATATTCCTTCTTTGCAATATAGAAGCGAACCTAATTGTGGCTAGTTATTTACAGCCTGAGAAATAGTTATTCTTGACTGCTTTAATTGGACATATATTTGCTTCCTATACATGACATATAACAAAATATCACTGAGATCGAATCAATGACTTTGCAAAGTAAACCATCCTCATGCAAGATAGCTATGTTTGGCGGGCAAAGCTGGGACAGAGGAGTCCCCGATTGCTGCTTCTGGTGGTACTGGGGAGTGGAGTTGTAACCGCGAGCAGCGGATGACCACGGTAGATAGAGCAGAAGCTCGACAAAGTGATCGCCCATTCTGTACTGGGTCTAACTGATGAGCACACAGATCGAAACATCACTCTGACTTGTTTTGCAGGTTCCCTGACACGGACACGAGTGCGACCTGGCAATTTTATTTTCGTGCTTGCGGCTTCTGCATCCGACCAAGACGGAGAAAGGATCCAGCTCCGAATTCCGGGACATCCCGCTCTAATTCCGCTTCAAGCATCTATTTTCACAGGCAGTCCGTCTTTCAGGAGTAACGTAGCTCAGTTCAGAGCGCAAAACAGCAGCTGATGCGGGTGAGAAACAGAAAACCCGAAAGCGGACACCACTCCATGGAAGCGTCCATTGCTCCACCACAGCAAGTCGCGCATCTTTCCTTTGTGAGTGAAATTGGACCGTATAGCCTCCACTCCGTCCCGGCCAGGACAACTCTCAGCTCCACAGACATCTCCATGGACATGTGCGACGGGCGTTCGAGTCATCACAGACCTGCATCGAGACTCACTCTCTCTGAGCGCGTGTGCCATTTCTGTTTTAATAAATGAGCGAAGCAGCTTGAGCAGCCACTTTCTGTCCAGAGTCGGTTAGTTATAGAGCACGAACCACAAATCGCTGACAGCCAGTGCAGCGGGTGGGGAAGAACGGGGATGAGAGATCAGGCTCTGTTACAGACGGGATGGAGCCCAGTAATGTCCTAGTTTCAGAGGTGATGGTCCGACCAGTCCTGGAGTACTGCAGGAAATACTTCACTGGTCAGGCTACTTCCAGGGCAGAGAAACAGAGGCAGCGTTTCAGGATATCCGACGAGACACTGACGAAATGACTCAAACTCAAAACATTTTCCAGTTTTCTTCTCCCACAGACACATTCTGACTTTGACACAGCCAAATAATTCCACAACAAAAAGGGCGTGGCTCTTGCCAGAGGTTAGGCATGGGAGAATTTATTCATTGGAATATAATTAGAGGGGTGGCCCTACAGAGCGATATAAAATTACGAAGGGAATAGATCAGTTAAATGCATTTCGTTTCTTGCCAGAGAACATAGAAGGTCAAACACAGAAACAGAAACCTACAGCACATTACAGGCGCTGCTTCAGAAGCTGCCTACAATTTCCCTACCGTGTAGCCCTCTATTTTTCGAAGCTCCATGTACCTATCTTAGAGTTTCTTAAAAGACACTATTGTATCTGCCTCCACCACCGTCGCCAGCAGTGCATTCCACACACACTGTGTGAAATACTCACCTCTAACATGCCTTCTGTCCCTATTTTCAAGCACCTTAAAACTCTATTCCCCCGTTTTAGCCATTTCAGCCCAAAGAAAAAGCCTCTGTCTATCAACACGATTAATGCCTTTCATCATCTTATACACCTCTATCAGGTCAACTGTCATCTTCTGTTGCTCCAAGGGAAAAAAGCGAAGTTCACTCAACCTATTCTCACGATATCCCAGGGTAACATAGAAATACAGAAAACCTACAGCACAATACAGGCCCTTCGGCCCACAAAGTTGTGCCGATCATGTCCCTACCTTAGAAATTACCAGGCTTACCCATAACTCTCTATTTTTCTAAGCTCCGTATACCTATCCAAAAGTCCCTTAAAAGACCCTATCGTATCTGCCTCCACCATCATTGCCGGCAGCCAATTCCAGGCATTCACCACTCTCTGAGTAAAAAACTTACCACTGACTTCTCCTCTGTACCTACTCCCCAGCACCTTAAACCTGTGTCCTCTCGTAGAAACCATTTCAGCCCGGGGAAAAAAACCTCCAACTATCCACTCGATCAACTCCTCTCATCATCTTGTACACCTCTATCAGGTCACCTCTCATCCTCCGTCGTTCCAAGGAGAAAAGACCGAGTTCACTCAACCTATTCTCACAAGGCATCCTCCCTAATCCAGGCAACATCCTTGGAAATCTCCTTTGCACCATTTTCATGGCTTCCACATCCTTCCTGTAGTGAGCCGACCAGAACTGAGCATAATACTCCAAGTGGGATCTGATCAGGGTCCTATATAGCTGCAACATTACCTCTCGGCTCCTAAATTCAATTCCATGATTGATGAAGGCCTAAAGACCGTACGCCTTCTTAACCACAGTCAACCTGTGAAGCTGCTTTGAGTGTCCTATGCACTTGGACCCCAAGATCCCTCTGATCCCCCACACTGCCAAGAGTCTTACCATTAATACTGTATTCTGCAATCATATTTGACCTACCAAAATGAACCACCTCACACTTATCTGGGTTGATACATGTGGTACTGGGAACGCGTTCAAAAACATCGCGGCCCTGTCAGCTGCAGAGGGAAACAATAAACCATGTTTCCTTTTCGCGTCCACAGAATCAACTATATGTCCTCCTAACTATAGAGACCCATCCTTTTCGGTTCCTTGCCCTTGTGAGCCACAAGAACTGACTCAGTACCTGAGGCAGGGCCACTGTTGTTTCCCCCAGAATGGCCACACCCCCTCCCAATAGTACTAAAAATAGAGTACTTACTGTTGAGGCATCAGCCACGGGGGGTGCTGGACACTATCTTCCATTTTTCCCTTCCCTCCCCTAACAGTCACTCATTTATCCCTCTCCTGTAGTCTTAGCATGACTACCTTCCTGTAGCCCCTGTCTATCACCTCTTCACTTTCCCTAACATGCCGTAGGTCATCGGTGGGTTAAAAACTAGGCACAGGGTTAAGGCCAGAGTTGAATGATTTATGTATACGTATATGAGGCAATTTCTTCAGAACAGTTGGCACATGAATGGGAAGTGCAGCCAGAAAAAGTTATTGAGGCAGATACATAAACAAAGTTTCAAAGACATTAGGATAAGTACATGGAAAGAAGGATTTTCATAGACTATCTTTATGAGCACCATAGTCAACATGGATGAGTGGGGCCGAAGGACCTGCGTCCACACTGTGTGACTCTGTTGAGGTGTTATTCATGTTGCATCCATTGAAATAAAGCAAAACGTGTTTGTTTCCCATTCATCCAGGCAGGCAATGTCATTCATAAGTAAATCGAGGTGGTACAAAGAAAAACAAATGCAGAATATATTGTCAGACTGAGAACATAATGGTAAAAATAAACCAATACAAATAAAGATATAATGAAATATTCTGCAGGGAGAAGATAGCAAAGAATCACAGAGATAAGTTTCGAGTAATACGGTTAAATATGAGAAAATGGGTCTAGATTAGTCATCGTGGACCAGTTCGGCCGAGGGCCATATTTCCGCACTGTCCAAATCAATGACTCTAAAACATATCCAGTAAAATCCCAGAGGTACAGAAACGCACACAGAAGCTCCAAAGATCTCATCTATGGGAGAGGAAGGATACACCAAGAAGGTGGGCTACACCTGGAGTTAATGTCAAATACTGGGCCAGGAGAGATGACTCTGGCGAGCCTACAACCCAATAGTGGCAAAGAGCTTCAGCAGGTATAGCAAGGAGGGTTTCAGTTATAAAGAGAGCAGATAGTCTGGGACTGTTTCCACTGGAGAGCAGGAGACTGAGGGGGGATCTTAGAGAGGTTTATAAAACTATGATGGGCAGTGGGTGATGGGTACATGGATCGAAGAGCCAGGTGTGGTGACCGATGTGGGAACAATCACTTTAGCAATTTTTTAAAGTCACATTTATAAAGGTATGTGGACAGAGCCGGTTTGGGAGATATAGGCAATTTCTAGGCACAAACACTCCATCTGGAGTGCAGCTTGTCCACTATGGACAACTTCTAGGGTCAGTACAGCAATTCAGAACGGATATGGTCCCTTCTGTCCAAAGTCCCAACACACTAGCACAACTTCCTGCGTTTATCCCACTTTCCTCCAAGCCTCAGCACTCCGGACATCAAGCCTGTGGCCGCAGTGCCTGTTTCCGTACAGTATGAATACATGAATTCCAGTCGCAGACCACTGGATTCCATTTTAATTTATAAGAGTGACAACAAAAGCAATAATGAATTAAAAATCTTTTCCTGGGAGTTTCACTTTAGAGGAGCGAGAATAAGAAGGAAAAAGAGGAGTTAAAAAGTACCTTTCACTGTTTAACTAATAAGCTAATTGAGCAGCATCTGCCAGTAAAATGACCGAAGTGGGAAGTTCAGAGTGGAGCTTTGAGGCATTGACTAAAGGAAGTGGAATAAATGAGTGGAGGACCAGGTGATGTTCAAGTATAGTCGCTTACTTTTTTCTCAGTTAGAGCAACAGGAATGATCTTCTTGCAGGATGTAGGGAATGAAGGTCTCTTCTGACTGCATCTGTGAGGAATCCATCCATCTGCAGCTCGCTAATGACCACGTTTGAGGATTGGAGCTAGAGCCGAATGAACACCAGATAATTCGAGTGACTGAGAGATTGCTCGGAGTTCGTAACAGCTACAGAGAATTAGATGTAGAAGGAAGAGGAATAGGCAGTCAGGGCAGGGTACTCCGAGCTTTTCTCCTCAATAATGCCTACGGCTTTGGATACTACTGGAAGGACTTGTAAAGAGCAAAGCCTCACAGGCCGGATCTCTCACAAAGAATCTAGCTCTGTGGCTCAGAAGAGAAGTGAGAAGAGGAAACAGGTTCTGATAAGGCATTCTGCAGAGAAACAAATGGCGATCCTGTAGACAAGAACATAGCTCCCAGGTAGTACTTTGCATACCAGGTGCAAGAGGTAGAGATGTCGCGGAGGAAGTCCACAGGAAGAGGGTAAGCAACTGGAAGTGTGATACACATTGATACGAAGCCCGGAAGAGTGAATATTGGAAGAAGGATTTTTTTAAAAAGGACAAGGGAAGGTAATCTCTGGATTGCCGCATTTTGGCACATGTGTGGATAGTCAGTGGCTTTTTCCCAGGGCTGAAATGGCTAGCATGAGAGGGCATAGCTTTAAGTTGTTATGTACCCCGTAACTGGGTTACCAAACCAGCAGAAATGAAATACACGTTGGAGTCTGTACTTACTAGTAACTAATAAAGTTTATTAGCAAACTAAGTAATACAGTACAAAAATAAAATGCAAATATGTATATATTACAGGTTAGCAATTCTATGTGTGTGTGTATATATATATATATAGAAGTGTGGTAAAAGGAATCAAAAACAAAGCTCTTCCAAGGTCTAGGGGTAAATGAGTAGTCTTAGGAGATGATGAAAGTTCAGTTCAGTTCAATTTAGCTTAGGTCGAAGTAGTTGCTGGTGTAATATTGGAGAGACAGAGAGAGAGAGTGAGATGGGAGCCGCTGCAGCAGGCAAACCTTCTGTTGTACTGATGTGGTCATTCAGTTATGACCCCTCTGTTCTCGGCTAGACCGTTCTTCCATGGTGGACTCGTCACTCTGGCGTGAGTGGACACACACACAAGCCCCCACCAGCCCTGCCGTCACACTGTGAGCTTTGTGACCGATCTCCCGAGATTCGGTCCTCCAAGGCCCCACCGGTCAGTGGGTGCACAACACTCGTTCAGTGTCCAAGGGCATGTCTGCCAGTGTCTGAGCAGACCTGTCTTTTCTCTCCCCTGACGGGGTAGCAGCCATCCATCAACTGATCATGTCCATGTCCATCAAACTGGCCACTCCCTCCTGTCTCAGCAGGCACCTGGTATCACTCTGCTGTGTCAGCAGGGATCCACACAAACAGGCCAAATATCCTTGGTGTTAAAGTCAACAATTAGCGAAGAATGCATAATACTAAATCATCCATTTTTATCCTTCTCTCTCTCTCCCTTTTGCAACAGGATGCCTGCCCCCCCCCCCCTTCATCTCTCTCTCTCATTAGCAGCATAGTTCACAGGGGGGTCAACTCTGGACCCCATCTCCAACTGGTTTTCTCATCACACATAACACCCCTACCCTTAAAAGAATTTTTACCGGGGGGAGAAATTCAATAGTAAGGCGCATTACAGAGTCTAATATAATACAGAAGTCATCACTAACTAACAGAGTAACACAGATATAATTTCAAATCTATCACCTAGATAAACAATCAGCAATTACATTGTCAGTCCCCTTTGCATGTTGTATCTTAATATCAAATTATTGCAAAATCAGACTCCAACTTAATAACTGTCTATTTTTATTCTTCATGTTAGTCAAAAATACCAATGGGTTGTGATCAGTATAAACTATCAACGGCTTCAGTGCCGGACAAATGTAAACCTCAAAATGCTGTAACGCCAGAATAAGTGACAGTAATTCTTTTTCCACAGTGGAATAATTTCTCTGGTGCACATTGAACTTGCTTGAGAAATAAGCCACGGGGTGTTCAATTTCATCCTCATCTCTCTCAGTAAGTTCAAAGGTGATTCAAGATGCTTAGCTCTCAACTCTTTAACTATCCCTGGAATGTTCTCGATGTAAAGTTACTACCCTGGACAGATTGGATTGCTTTAGGTAGACCTACCAGTGTACAAAGTTTTATCAGTGTTTTACACAGCTTTTACCTTGATGTTCCAGAGGGGCACTATCCCATGGAACCTAGACATAGCTCACAAGATGGTTAACAGATACTCGTAGCCAGCTGCAATCTTTGGCAATGGGCCCACACAATCCACAATGACCCTGGAAGATGGTTAACCAAGAACAGGTATTGCCCTAAATGCTACAGCTAGGATCACCTGATTAGGTTTTCCTGCAACCTAACAGGAATGACAAGCCCTGCGCAAGTTCACAACATCCTTCCTTAAATTAGGCCAGTAGAATTCCCTCCCCTCTCCTTTCCGCTTACTGTCTTTCCTACTTCAAAGTGCCCACCTAAAGACATACTATAAGCCACATTTAAAATTTCGGCCCTGTAAACTTTAGGGACTACCTGTCTCTTTCGGGAACTCCTGTCTCTGCTAACTGTGCCAGTATCTGTGCTTGGGGTTGCAAGCCACGAGCTTGCTCATTAGCCGTTCCACTGACTTAATATCACCCTGGATAGGTGCTAATTTAATGTTTACCAAGCTCAACACCATCACTAAACTTATGAAAACCATGTTTACATTCTGGAAATTCCCAAATAAACCATCTAATCTGTTTCTTCGACTTTTACTTCGATTCGTCCCCATAGTTACGCAGACAGGAGGCCTGTCAAAACCAAAACAATCTTCTCTCCTCCCATCGTAATCTTGACCAACAACTCCATGACCTTGCTTACTTTCAACTTCTAAAATAGAATCTAACAAGCTGACAAGTTTTCCAACAGACCATTGTCCTGCAAGCAGGGCCAAAGGTCTCAAAACCAGTCCAAACTTCACAAATTCTTCCTTTAAAAAAACCAGACACAGCCCCTTTTCCACCATTGTCCATTAAATTCACTTCACCAGCTTTCATCTCATCACTAACTTTTAGAACACCTTCTAACACAAGTGACTGAGAATCCTCACTTTCCACTGGTGCCAGGGTAAACCTCTTAATGAACCAAGAACATCTGACCCAAAAGGACTGCATTCCTTTTTAACTTGTTACGAAGGATGAACAACTCTGATGGGCAGAAGGGTACAGAGTTGCCCATATTTTTTCCTCCCCTGGGAGAATTACAAACCGTTACAGTTGCTATGCTGCTAATGAGAGAGAAAGAGATCGAAAAAAAACATACTGGGACTGGAACATTTGCTTCAGGTAAGGGAGAGATAACACTGGGAGAGAGAGACTTGTTGTTCCACCATATTATGACTCCTGTAAGACTTATGGCTCCAGAGAGGGCTGTTTACATGGTACCATTCTGTTCATTAAAATTCCTCAGTGGACAGCCAGAGTGGGCTGGTTTGATGGACTAAGCCATTCAAAACTGATTGACACCTGAGACCCCGTGAGTAGGGATAAAAGTGAGGTTTGGGGAGACACCCCTCAGACACACCAGGAGGCACACTAGTGAGCATTGCTTAAGTGTTGGAACCCACGAGAAGGTGAGGGGCATCGGAGACCAAACGAAGGATCAGTCAAATTTAACTCACATTGTTTATAGTGAGGCTGGTGGGATCTTGTGTGTGTGTCCACCCTTGCCTGGGTGATGAGTCCACCATAGAAGAACAATCTATCTAAAGGACAAAGGGGTCATACCTGAATGGCCACAAAAACATATCAATGGATCAAGAATGTAAAGGAAGGTTTGACTGACTGTAGCTGTCACTGTTTGCTCTCTCTCTCTCTCTCTCTCTCTCTCTCTCTCTCTCTCTCTCTCTCTCTCTCTCTCTCTCTCTCCAACAATTACAACACATCAACCAACAACTACCTCTGCCTGTATGAACTGAACAGAACTTTATATTCACATATGACAATTCATTGTCCCCTAGACATTGATAGAGCTTATTTATTATTGTTTATTATTATACCCACTCTTTTAGTATTGCTAATGTGTATTATCTGTATATTTGCATTGTGGATATTGATTTGTATATTTTACTAATAAACATTGTTTTGAAAATAGTACCAGACTCCAATGGATACTTCTATCTTTGCTGGTAAGACACCCAGTTATGTGGTACGTAACAAATTGGGGCCTCGTCTCGAGATTTGATTACCAAATTGGGGGGCCAGTGAATCGGGATATGAGTCCATTATTTGTTCTGGTTGCATGGGTAACCAGATGGGAAACCGGCAAAGATGGATATATACAAATATTTAGAAAGCCTGACTTTGAAGTCGCTAGAGGATGCCACAAAGATGGTCTTGGTGGATATTGCGAAACGATTAAATCTCACAGAGGTGAAGTCGTCAATGAAAAAGTGGGAGAAACAGAGAGCCATAGCCCAGTCTTATATAGATAAGGATATGTTTTCGGCTGGGGATTGGATATGTTCCCTGAAAAGAAACCAGTTGTTGGGGTGGTTCAGTTAGAGTTGTAAAAATTAAGGTTGGATGCGGAACAGAAGAAAAGGGAGTATGAGCTCCAGCTAAAGGAGTTGGAGGTGAAAAGGGAGCGGGAAACAGCTGCCTGCGAGGCACAAAGGGAGAAGGAAAAAGCTGAGTTAGAGGCACAAAGGGAGGAGAAAGCCGAAAGGGAGATGGAAGAAAGGGAAAAGTACAGAGATAGGCAGCATGCACTGGAAAAAGTGAGGATAAAGCAACAGGGAAAAGACCGAGGAGAAGGCTCAAGAGAGGAGAAGTTTAATGTTAGTAGGGAGTTTAGGTTAGTACCTCTGTTCGAGGAGACAGATGTTGACAGTTCCTTCTTGCATTTTGAAAAGAGATCAGTGGGTGGAGTTGTTACAAAGTGTATTAAAAGAGAAGGCTCAACGGGCATATGCGGCGTTGTCTGAGGGAGAGTCTGAGGATTATGAGAAAGTAAAAAGAGGCTATCCTTCGGACCTACGAGTTGGTACCTGAAGTGTATAGACAAAAGTTCAGAGATTTAAAGAAACTGTGGAATCAGACGTATGCAGAGATTGCCTATGAGAAGGGTGTGCTCTTGGATCACTGGGGTCCTGCAGAAAAGGTGGAGGAGGATTTCCATCATTTCAGAGAGTTAATTCTGATTGAGGAATTTAAAGGTTGTGTTTCGGATAATATCAGGATGTATCTGAACAAGAAGACGAATAAGTCTATATCGGAATTTGCCAGTTTCGCAGATGAATATGCCCTAACCCACAAGACAAAGTTCTCCTGAAATAAGAGTTACCAGAGAGGCAGTAGGGACGGTAGAGAAAGTCCACCGGCTAAGGTAGAGAATAAGCCGGGAGCTAGTGGTAAAGGTAAGGAGGAGGACAAGCAGGCTGGCAGGAAGGTTCCTGGCTTGACCTGTTATAATTGTGGAAAGGTTGGTCATATTGCATCTAAGTGCTTAGCTCCGAAGAAGGAGGCAGGAAAAGGGAAAACGGCAGTCATACAGGGTGTATTGAGTCGATCAGTAAATCGACGAGGGAGGCAAAGGTAGATAGAGTACGAGAGGGTCGTGAGAGGTTTTTTCGGAAGGGACGGTGTCTGTGAAAGAAGGAGAGACCCCAGTTCCAGTGAGAATCTGGAGAGATACGGGGGCTGACCGGTCATTGATCCTAAGTAAGGTGCTAGATTTCAGTCCTGAAACTGGAGAGGTGGTATTAAGAGCTATAGGAAAAGGGACAGAAGCTGTGCCTTTGCACAGGATCATTTTAAAATGTGACCTGGTATCTGGACCAGTCGAGGTAGGGGTGCGGTCAGAATTACCGAGAGACGGCGTGGATGTCCTTCTTGGTAATGATTTAGCAGGTGGTGACGTGTGTTCAGCAGTGAAACTGATGAGCCAGCCTGTAAGTGCTGAGGACCCGCCCCTGGATTCTAAGGTCACTCGCAGCATGTCGAGAAAGTCAGCTGAGAAAGAGGACAATTTAAATGAGTCCAGTGTTGATTTGGCTGAGACGTTTTTACCGACCCTGTACCAAGAGGGTTTAGGGGATAGCAAAGCAGAGAATAGGGAGGTGAAAGAGAGTAAAGGAGAGGAGGTAGACCTATCCTTAGCCAAGAGGGAATTTATAGAGGCACAGAGTAAAGATGAGAAACAGATGAGGCAGTTAGAAGGCCCAGGGTTGGACACAGTTGATCTGTCTGGCTTGACAGAACTGTTTGAAGATGTTGAAAAATTTAAATGTGTTCCCAATAATGAAATAAGGGCAGTGCTAGATGAAAAGGATGCCATTAGCTAGAAGGAGTCTGCTGGGTTAGCAGACGAGGTTGTTTTAACCCACAGGGTTGAGTTTACTCCGGATGGGAGTTGCCCAGAGAGTAACTGGGAGGATCAGGGGAACTTAGACTTTGAAAAAGGGACTGATGTCGAAAGCCTGGAAGAGGTAGATGTCCCATTTGAGTGTGTTCAGGATATGAAGGATGTGGAGTCACAGGGTACTGAACCTAGTATTGAAACTCAGGAGAAGTCTGAGGTATCTGATTTAGTTGAAAAGGAATGCAGTCCTTTTGGGTCAGATGGACTTGGTTCAGTGAAGAAAGGGTTAACCTTGGTACCAGTAGAGAGTGAGAATTCTCAGTTGTTTGTGTTAGAAGGTGTGTTAAAAGTTAATGATGAAATGAAAGCTGGTGATGTGAATATTATTGAAGGACAAGGGAAAGGTGTTGTTCCTAAATTGAATAAAGATAATTTAAAGTCTGAATTGGTTTTAGAAGCAGTAACCAGGCTGAAGGAACAATGGCTTGTTAACAAGATGCCTGTGAATCAATTACAGTTTGTTTTGGAATTTAAAGGTAAACAACTCGCTGATGTTATTAAAGGAGGTGATTTGGAGGGACAGAACCAAAAGTGTTGTTTTGACAAAGAGGGATCACTTGCAGATGTTAAACTGAAAACTAATAGAATAAAGGGTCCTGAAGATAAAATTAATGACTTGCTTAAAAATAAAGAATTGTGTGTAAGTTCAGAGAATGGGCTAAGTTTGGAAAACATTTGTAATAAGATAACTCCGATGAACGGAGTATGCGAAAGCCTATTCCACACTGGTGACCAAGCTAACCATGTGAGAGTTAAGTGGAAAAGAGGAAAAGGTTGACAAAATGCTATGTTTGAATAATAGGATCTGGTTTTGAGGGAATTCGACAAAGCATGTAAATAATAAAGAAAACACCATGGAAGATTGACTGCTAAGTTTAAAAGTAAAATAGAGATTAGTATTTGCACAAATTTTTATAATGTACTACAGTATAGTCACACCTGTATTGGTTCACATTTTGTAATATACACTTAAGCTAAGATCACAACCCTTGGTATTTGTTGGCTAACAAAGAGAAAAAATAGGTGGTTATTAAATTGGTGTCTGATGCTACAGGAATTTATTAAGATATTAAGATACACCATAGTAAAGGAAGTGACAATGTAATCGCTGACTGTTTATCTAGGTTCTAAGTGAAGGTATATCTGTATTGCTTTCTAGTTAAAAATGCTTCTGTATTTTGTTAGATTCTGTAATTCTGTATGACGCTGTATTTGTTAATTTTCCCCTTTGGTGAAAATTCCTAGAAGGGTGGGGGTGTTACAAAGGATGAACAACTCTGATGGGCAGAAGGGTACAGAGTTGCCCATATTTTTTCCCTCCCCTGGGAGAATTACAAACCGTTACTGTTGCCATGCTGCTAATGAGAGAGAAACAGATGGAACAAAAACATACTGGGACTGGAACATTTGCTTCAGACAAGGGAGAGATAACACCAGGGTAGAAAGACCATATTATGACTCCTGTAAGACTTATGGCTCCAGAGAGGGCTGTTTACTTGGTACCATTCTGTTCATTAAAATTCCTCAGTGGACAGCCGGAGTGGGCTGGTTTGATGGACTAAGCCATTCAAAACTGATTGACACCCTTAGTAGTGTAGGGATAAAAGTGAGGTATGGTGAGACCCCCCTCAGACACACCAAGAGACACACTAGTGAGCACTGCTTAAGCGTTGGAACCAACGAGAAGGTGTGGGGCATCGGAGACCGAACTAAGTATCGGTCAATTTTAACTCACAGTATTTATAGCGAGGCTGGTGAGGGCTTGTGTGTGTGTCCACCCTTGTCTGAGTGACGAGTCCACCACAGAAGAACGGTCTAGCTAAAGGACAGAGGGGTCATACCTGAATGGTCACAACAACACATCGACGGATCAAGAGTGGAAAGGAAGGTTTGACTGGCTGTAGCTGTCATTGTTTGCTTGCCCTCTCTCACTCTCTCTCTCTCTCTCTCTCTCTCCAACAATTACAACACATCGACCAACAACTACCTCAGCCTGTATGAACTGAACTGAAATTTATATTCACAAATGACAATTCATTATCCCCTAGACATCGATAGAGCTTGTTTATTATTGATTATTATTATACCCACACTTTTAGGTTTAGTATTGCTAACATGTATTATCTGTATATTTGCATTGTGGATATTGATTTGTATATTTTACTAATAAACACTGTTTTGAAAATAGTACCAGACTCCAACGGATACTTCTATCTTTGCTGGTAAGACACCCAGTTACGGGGTACGTAACAAACTAAATCAGACACCTCAGATCTCTCCTGAGTTTCAACACAAGGTTCAGTACCCTGTGAATCCACAGGTACCTCAACAACCTGAACACAGGCAAACGGGACAGCTGCCTCTTCTAGGCTTTCAATAATGGTCCCAATTTCAAAATCCAAGATCCCCTGATCCTCCCAGCTACTCTCTTGTAAGCTCCCATCTGGAGCAAACTCAACCTTGCGGGCTAAAACAACCTCGTCTGCCAACCCAGCAGACTCCCTCAAGGTAGCGGCATCCTTTCCATCTCGGAATGCCCTTACATCATCGGGAACACACTTCTTAAATTTTTCAACTTCAAACAGCTTTTTCAAGCTACATAAATCATCCCTGCCCAACACTGCACCTTTCAACTGCCACATCTGTTTCGCAAATTGTCTCTGTCTTTCCCTTTCCTCTGCCTCCAGCTTCCTCATTGGGAACTCATGTTCCCTGTTCCTCACCTCGGCCTCTATTCTTAATCTTTCCAACTGAAGCTGAAGCTCAACCTCACTGGGTTTACTCTCAGGAATCATCTCCTGCTCCTCTTTGGAAAACACCCCCTCAGATACATAGTGGTCAACTATAGCTCTCTGTATCTCTGACTTCCTCATTGCCACTTTCACCCTCACAAGTTTCAACCATTCTGCAATATTCAACAATTCCAACTTTCTGGCATCCCTTAATGCCACTGAAGTTGGTTCCATTAGAAATTTGTCAATCTCCATTTCTGCTGACTACCTATTTGGTCTCCCACACAACCAAATCAGATAAGGGAATTTACCCTGAGTAATTCAGCGGCCCCCAATTGGGTAATCAAATCCCGGACGATTCCCCCAATTTGTGACGTACCCCATAACTGGGTTACCAGCAGAAATGCAATACTCGTTGGAGTCTGTACTTACTAGTAACTAATAAAGTTTATTAGCAAACTAAGTAATACAGTACAAAAATAAAATGCAAATATGTATATATACAGGTTAGCATGTGTATATCTATGTGTATGTATATAGATACAGAAGTGTGGTAAAAGGAATCAAAAACCAAGCTCTTCCAAAGTCTAGGGGTAAATGAGTAGTCTTAGGAGATGATGAAAGTTCAGTTCAGTTCAATTTAGCTTAGGTCGAAGTAGTTGCTGGTGTAACGTTGGAGAGAGAGAGAGAGAGAGTGAGTGAGAGAGAAAGAGAGAGTGAGAGAGAGAGAGCGAGAGAGAGAGAGTGAGAGAGAGAGAGTGAGCGAGAGAGAGAGAGAGAGTGAGTGAGATGGGAGCAGCTGCAGCAGGCAAACCTTCCGTTGTCTTCTTGTTCCATTGTACTGATGTGGTCATTCAGTTATGATTCCTCTGTTCTCGGCTAGACCGTTCTTCAGTGGTGGACTCATCACTCTGGCGTGAGTGGACACACACACACACACACAATTTATATTGAGTTACCCAACAACATTGATAATTTTTCTGGATGATGCAGAAAGAAGATTTTTTACTGACCATCAGAAAGCAGAGAAATTCGTACAAGAACTCCTTAATATTCGTGAGATGCAGTAAAGAATTATAGAAATGAAATGGATTAAAGATGAAGATTGAGATAGGGATTGGATTTGATGGACATTTATGAGTAGAAGAACACAAATATATTGTAACTATATGATAGAAGGGGAGCAAGAAAAAAGAAAATAATTGCGTTTTTTTTCTCTTCTTCACATATTTCTCTTCTTTTTTTTGCGGGGGAGCTGGAGGAGCTTCTGATCGATGGCTGCAGTATTCACGTGCGCAATCATGATGATTGCCATGATGCGTAAAACGGGGGGGGGGGGTAATGTGTTTCTTTTTATTCACAACATTAGTGGGGGGTACTTTGTTTTTTTTCTCTATATCAATTATCTTTTTTCTATTTTTCTTTTATTTGCCTGGATGATTGGGGAGAGACACATAGCAACATGGAGAATTTTAAACAGATTCCCCAAGTTAGTATGAATGACTAATTTACTTAATTTTTTAAGTTTTAATGTTAATGGGCTTAATGGACCTGTGAAAAGAAAAAGAGTTTTAACAAATATTAAGAAAATGAAGGGAGATATAGCTTTTTTTGCAGGAAACACACTTAACAGAGACAGAACATCAAAAGGTAAAGAGAGATTGGATTGGAAGTGTTATTGCAGCTTCATTTAATTCAAAATCGAGGGGAGTTGCAATTTTGGTTAATAAAACCTTACCAATTAAAATACAAAATGTATTAATTGATTCTGTGGGGAGATATGTGATTATACATTGTCAAATCTTTTTGGAATTATGGACTCTTATAAACATTTATGCACCAAATGAAAATGATGCAAAATTCATACAAAAAGTTTTTTTTTTGAATTTGGCTGACGCACATGATAAAATATTAATAGGTGCAGATTTTAACTTTTGTTTAGACCCAGTCCTAGATAGGTCAACTAAAGCTGTTACAAAATCAAAAGTAATAAAGTTAACTTTATCATTAATGAAAGACTTAAATCTGATTGATATATGGAGAAAAATTAATCCAAGAGAAACAGATTATTCATTCTATTCAAATGGACATAAAACTTATTCAAGGATTGATTTTTTCCTATTATCAAAGAATATTCAGGATAAAAAGTGTGGAATATAAAGCAAGCATACTGTCGGATCATTCTCCCTTGATAATGACAATGATAATGATGGATAAGGAGGAATTGATTTATAGATGGAGATTTAATTCAATTTTATTAAAACATCAAGATTTTTGTGATTTTATGAAAAAACAGATCCAACTTTTTTTTGGATACAAATTCACATTCAGTTGAGGATAAATTTGTATTATGGGAAGCGATGAAAGCATATTTGAGGGGTCAGATAATAAGTTGTACTTCTAAAATTAAGAAGGAATATAAGGTAGAAATAGATCAATTAGAAAAAGAGATTACAAAATTAGAAAAAGAATCCCAAAGATATATGACAGAAGAAAAACAAAAACAACTTGTCAATAAAAAAATTACAATATAATACACTCCAGACGTATCGACCAGAAAAAGTAATTATGAGAACTAAACTTTCTTAAGAAAGAGATTAGAAAAGCTAAAAGAAGATACGAGGTTGGTTTGGCAAATAAGGTGAAAGTAAATCCGAAAGGTTACTACAGTTATATTAAAAGCAAGGGGATAGTGAGGGATAAAATTGGCCCGTTAGAGAATCAGAGTGGTCAGCTATGTGTGGAGCCAAGGGAGATGGGAGAGATTTTGAAACGATTTCTTCTCTTCAGTATTCACTAAGGAGAAGGATATTGAATTGTGTAAGGTGTGGGAAATAAGTAAGGAAGTTATGGAACCTATGACAATTAAAGAGGTGGAAGTACTGGCGCTTTTAAGAATTTAAAAGTGGATACACCTCCGGGTCCTGACAGGATATTCCCCAGGACCTTGAGGGAAGTTTGTGTAGAAATAGCAGGAGCTCTGACGGAGATCTTTAATATGTCATTAGAAACGGGGATTGTGCCGGAGGATTGGCGTATTGCTCATGTGGTTCCATTGTTTAAAAAGGGTTCTAGAAGTAGGCCTAGCAATTATAGACCTCTCAGTTTGACATCAGTGGTGGGTAAATTAATGGAAAGTATTCTTAGAGATAGTATTAAAAATTATCTGGATAGACAGGATCTGATTAGGAGTAGCCAGCATGGATTTGTGCGTGGAAGGTCATGTTTGACAAACATAATTGAATTTTTTGAAGACGTTTATGAGGAATGTTGACAAGGGTAAGACAGTGGATGTAGTCTATATGGACTTCAGCAAAGCCTTTGACAAAGTTCCACATGGAAGGTTAGTTAAGAAGGTTCAGTCGTTAGGTATTAATGCTGGAGTAATAAAATGGATTCAACAGTGGCTAGATGGAAGATGCCAGAGAGTAGTGGTGGATAATTTTTTATCGGGATGGAGGCCGGTTACTAGCAGGGTGCCTCAGGGATCTGTTTTGGGCCCAATGTTGTTTGTAATATACATAAATGATCTGGATGATGGGGTGGTAAATTGGATTAGTAAGTATGCCGATGATACTAAGGTAGGAGGTGTTGTGGATAATGAGGTGGGTTTTCAAAGCTTGCAGGGAGATTTATGCCAGTTAGAAGAATAGGCTGAACGTTGGCAGATGGAGTTTAATGCTGAGAATTGTGAGGTTCTACATTTTGGCAGGAATAATCCAAATAGTACATACAGGGTAAATGGTAGGGCATTGAGGAATGCAGAGGAACAGAGAGATCTAGGAATAACAGTGCATAGTTCCCTGAAGGTGGAGTCTCATGTAGATAGGGTGGTGAAGAGGGCTTTTGGAACGCTGGCCTTTATAAATCAAAGCATTGAGTACAGAAGTTGGAATGTAATGTTAAAATTGTACAGGGCATTGGTGCGGCCAAATTTAGAATATTGTGTGCAGTTCTGGTCACCGAATTATAGGAAAGATATCAATAAATTAGAGAGAGTGCAGAGACGATTTACTAGGATGTTACCTGGGGTTCAACAATTAAGTTACAGAGATAGGTTGAACAAGTTAGGTCTCTATTCATTGGAGCGTAGAAGGTTGAGGGGGGATTTGATCGAGGTATTTAAAATTTTGAGAGGGATAGATAGAGTTGACGTGAATAGGCTGTTTTCATTGAGAATAGGGGAGATTCAAACGAGAGGACATGATTTGTTTAAGGGAAACATGAGGGGGTATTTCTTTACTCAGAGAGTGATAGCTGTGTGGAATGAGCTCCCTGTAGAAGTAGTAGAGGCCAGTTCAGTTGTGTCATTTAAGGTAAAATTGGATAGGTATACGGAGAATATACCGTGGAGTGGAGGAAAGGAGTGGAGGGTTATGGTGCGAGTAGGTGGGACTAGGTGAGATTAAGAGTTCGGCGCGGACTAGGAGGGCCGAAATGGCCTGTTTCCATGCTGTGATTGTTATATGGTTATGGTTATATGGTAAACAGAGATATTACGAATTAGGTGAAAGATCACACAAGATTCTTGCTTGGCAGTTGAAAACAGAACTAGCTTCCTAAACAATAAATGCAATTAGAACGTGCAAATAAGGTTACTTATAAACCATTAGAAATTAATGAAACTTTTAAAAAATTTTACTCTGAATTATATCAATCAGAATCACAAAATGAGATTGCTGAGATAGACACATTTTTATCACAAATAACTCTTCCAAAATTAAATTTGGAAGAACAGAAAGGTCTAGATATGCCCTTTACATTAAAAGAGGTTGAAGAAGTTTTTGGATCACTTCAGAGTAATACATCCCCAGGAGAAGATGGTTTTCCACCAGAATTTTATAAAAAAATTAAAGATTTATTAATCTCTCCTTTTATGGAGTTAATATATCAAGTGGGAAGAACGCATAAACTCCCACGATCTCCCACGATAGTATTGCCAAAAAAAGATAGAGATCCTTTTAAACCAACATCATATAGGCCTATCTCTTTGTTGAATACAGATTATAAAATAATAGCAAAAATTTTATCTAATAGAATATCGAAATATATACCAACATTAATACATATGCATCCAACAGGCTTTATTAAAAATAGACAATTGGCGGATAATGTAACTCGATTAATTAGCATAATTCATCCGGCACAAAAAAGAGAGGAAATGAGTGTGGCAGTTGCTTTGGATGCAGAAAAAGCATTTGATTGATAGGAATGGGATTTTTTATTTAAGGTATTGGAAAAATATGAATTAGGAAAATCCTTTATAAAATGGATTAAAACCTTAAATATTAGTCCTCAAGATAAAGTAGTGACAACTGGTCAAATTTCAACATCATTCCACTTAACAAGGTCTACTAGACAAGGCTGTCCATTATCACCTGCCCTATTTGTATTGACGATAGAACCATTAGCTGAAATAATTAGAACAGATCCAGATATTGTCGGCTTCACAGTTAACCAGGAGGAATATAAGGTTAATTTATTTGCTGATGATGTTCTGATTTATTTAACAAACCCATTGCAATCGCTGCAAAAATTATCTATTAGATTGGCAGAATATGGGAAAATACCTGTGTATAAAGTAAACTGGGAAAAAAGTGAAATTTTACCCCTTGCCAAGGGAGATTATAGTCAATGTCAACTAGTAACTCAATTTAGATGGCCAACAAATGGTATAAAATATTTAGGTATAAGAGTCGATAATGATAAAAAGAATTTATATAAACTAAATCATTTGCCATTATTGAAAAAAATAAAAGAAGATCTTGATAAATGGATGATGTTACCAATAACATTAATAGGTAGAGTTAATGCTGTAAAAATGAATATATTTCCTAGATTACAATATTTATTCCAAACATTACCAATACAACTGCCTCAGAAGTTTTTTCAAGAATTGAATAAATGTGTGAGGAAGTTTCTTTGGAAAGGAAAGATGTCAAGAATATCGTTGGAAAAATTGACATGTAAATTTGATTTAGGAGGGTTACAACTTCCAAATTTTAAGAACTATTACAAAGCAAATCAACTTAGATTTATTGCATCTTTTTTTGATGAAGAAAAACCGGCATGGATTAGCAGAGAACTAGTTAAGATAGGAGAAAATATACCAGAAGATTTTATATATAAATGGGAATCCAAATGGATACAGGAAAAGAAAGAATCTCTTATATTAAGACATTTGATTGATTTATGGAATAAGGTAAATATGGATGATGAAATAAAGAAATACTTATTAGCAAAAAGAACTTTAATTCAAAATAGGCTTATTCCTTTCACAATGGATAATCAACTTTTACATAACTGGTTTCAAAAAGGGATCAGCTATATCGGGGACTGTTTTGAAGGAGGTATATTAATGTCATTTGATCAATTAAAAATAAATATAAAATATCAAATAACACTCTTTTCTGTTATTTTCAATTAAAGGGCTACTTAAAAGATAAACTGGGTCAAACAATGTTACTGTGAAAACCTAATGAAATAGAAATCTTAATTCAAAAAGGAAAAATTAAAATTACATCTTGTATGTATAATTTGATACAAAAACAGACAACTAAACCAGGAATTCATAAATCAAGACAAAAATGGGAAACTGATTTGAATATTAAAATTAATGAAAAAAATTGGTTAAGACTATGTCTTGATAGTATGATAAATACAATAAATGTCCGACTTAGATTAGTACAATATAAATTCTTACATCAATTATATATAATACCACAGAAAATAAATAGATTAAATTCAAATTTATCAGACCAATGTTCTCAATGTAATCAAGAAATCAGTACCTTTTTACATTCTACTTGGTCTTGTTCTAAAATTCAACCTTTCTGGATAAATTTAAGACTTTTACTGGAACAAATTATTGGAATACAACTTCCACATAGCCCAATATTATTTTTACTAGGTGTTATTGAAGGGATAATACCGAAACCTAAATAGAATAAATATCAGAAAAAAATTATAAAAATTGCATTGGCAGTAGCCAAAAAAGCTATTGCAGTTACTTGGAAATCAGATTCATATTTAACTATGCACCATTGGAATAATGAAATATATAGCTGCATTCCACTTGAAAAAATTACTTATAATTTAAGAAATGAATATGATATATTTTTAAAATTTGGCACCACTATCTACAAAAGATAGGATTAAATATATAGGACCTTTAAAGATAAAATTATAAGTTATTTGGGGAAAATAAAAACTAAAGTTATTTTGAACTCCATGGAGCATGTGGGAATCCTCCGATATCCAGGCAATCATTCTAGCTATTCCGCTGACTTAATATCACCCTGGATAGGAGCTAATTTAATGTTTACCAAGCTCAACACCATCACTAAACTTAAGAAAACCATGTTTACATTCTGGAAATTCCCAAATAAACCATCTAATCTGTTTCTTCGACTTTTACTTTGATTCGTCCCCATAGTTACACAGATAGGAGGCCTCTCAAAACCAAAACAATCTTTTCACCATCCATTGTAATCTTGACCAACAGCTCTATGACCTTGCTTACTTTCAACTTCTAAAATAGAACCTAACAAGCTGACAAGTTTTGCAACAAACCTTTGTCCTGCAAGCAGAGTCAAAGGTCGCAAAACCAGTCCAAACTTCACAAATACTTTCTTTAAAAAAAAACAAGACACAGCCCCTTTTCCACCACTTCCATTAAATTCACTTCACCAGCTTTCATCTCATCACTAACTTTTAGAACACCTTCTAACACAAGTGACTGAGAATCCTCATTTTCCACTGGTGCCAGGATAAACCCCTTACTCAATGAACCAAGACCATCTGACCCAGAAGGACTGCATTTCTTTTTAACTAAATCAGACACCTCAGATCTCTCCTGAGTTTCAACACAAGATTCAGTACCCTGTGAATCCACAGGTACCTCAACAACCTGAACACAGGCAAACGGGACAGCTGCCTCTTCTAGGCTTTCAATACCAGTCCCAATTTCAAAATCCAATTTCCCCTGATCCTCCCAGATATTCTCTGGGAAGCTCCCATCTGGAGCAAACTCAACCTTGTGGGCTAAAACAACCTGGTCTGCCAACCCAGCAGACTCCCTCAAGGTAGCGGCATCCTTTCCATCTCGGAATGCCCTTACATCATCGGGAACACACTTCTTAAAATTTTCAACTGAAAACAGCTTTTTCAAGCTACATAAATCATCCCTGCGCAACACTGCACCTTTCAACTGCCACATCTGTTTCGCAAATTGTTTTTGTCTTTCCCTTTCCTCTGCCTCCAGCTTCCTCATTTGGAACTCATGTTCCCTATTCCTCTCCTCGGCCTCTATTCTTAATCTTTCCAACTGAAGCTGAAGCTCAACCTCACTGGGTTTACTCTCGGGAAACATCTCCTCCTCCTCTTTGGAAAACACCCCCTCAGATACATAGTGGTCAACTATGGCTCTCTGCATTCCTGACTTCTTCATTGCCACTTTCACCCTCACAAGTTTCAACAGTTCCGCAATATTGAACAATCCCAACTTTCTGGCAACCCTTAATGCCTCCGAAGTTGGTTCCCTTAGAAATTTGTCAATCTCCATTTCTGCTGACTACCTTTTCGGACTCCCACACAACCAAATCAGATAAGGGAATTTACTCTGAGTAATTCAGCAGCCCCCAATTGGGTAATCAAATCCCGGACGATTCCCCCAATTTGTGACGTACCCTGAAACTGGGTTACCAAACCAGCAGAAATGCAATACACATTCGAGTCTGTACTTACTAGCAACTAATATGTTTATTAGCAAATTAAGTAATACAGTACAAAAATAAAATGCAAATATGTATATATACAGGTTAGCATGTGTATGTCTATGTGTATGTATATAGATACAGAAGTGTGGTAAAAGGAATCAAAAACCAAGCTCTTCCAAGGTCTAGGGGTAAATGAGTAGTCTTAGGAGATGATGAAAGTTCAGTTCAGTTCAATTTAGCTTAGGTCGAAGTAGTTGCTAGTGTAACATTGGCGAGAGAGAGAGAGAGAGAGAGAGAGAGAGAGAGAACGAGATGTGAGCAGCTGGAGCAGGCAAACCTTCTGTTGTACTGATGTGGTCATTCAGTTATGACCCCTCTGTTCTCGGCTAGACCGTTCTTCCATGGTGGACTCGTCACTCTGGTGTGAGTGGACACACACACAAGCCCCCACCGGCCCTGCCGTCGCACTGTGAGCTTTGTGACCCATCTCCCGATTCGGTCCTCCAAGGCCCCACCGGTCTGTGGGTGCACAACACCCGTTCAGTGTCCAAGGGTGTGTCGGCCAGTGTCTGAGCAGACCTGTCTTTTCTCTCCCCTGACGGGGTATCAGCCATCCATCAACTGATCATGTCCATGTCCATCAAACTGGCCACTCCCTCCTGTCTCAGCAGGCACCTGGCATCACTCTGCTGTGTCAGCAGGGATCCACACAAACAGGCCAAATGTCCTTGGCATTAAAGACAACAATTAGCGAAGAAGCCATAATACTAAATCATCCATTTTAATCCTTCTCTCTCTCTCCCATCTGCAACAGGATGCCTGACCCCCCCCCCCCCCTTCATCTCTCTCTCTCTCATTAGCAGCATAGTTCACAGGGTGGTCAACTCTGGACCCCATCTCCAACTGGTTTTCTCATCATACATAACACTCCCACTCTTAAAAGAATTTTCACCGGTGGGAAAAATCAATAGTAAGGCACATTACAGAGTCTAATATAATACAGAAGTAGTCATTAACTAACAGAGGAACACAGATATACTTTCAAATCTAACACCTTGATCAACAATCAGCAATTACATTGTCAGTCCCCTTTGCATGTTGTATCTTAATATCAAATGCTTGCAAAATCAGACTCCAACTTAATAACTGTCTATTTTTATTCTTCATGTTAGTCAAAAATACTAATGGGTTGTGATCAGTATAAACTATCAATGGCTTCTGTGCCGGACAAATGTAAACCTTAAAATGCTGTAACGCCAGAATAAGTGACAGTAATTCTTTTTCCACAGTGGAATAATTTCTCTGGTGCACATTGACCTTGCTTGAGAAATAAGCCACTGGGTGTTCAATTTCATCCTCATCTCTCTCAGTAAGTTCAAAGGTGATTCAAGATGCTTAGCTCTCAACTCTTTAACTATCCCTGGAATGTTCTCGATGTAAAGTTACTACCCTGGACAGATTGGATTCCTTTAGGTAGACCTACTAGTGTACAAAGTTTTATCAGTGTTTTACACAGCTTTTACCTTGATGTTCCAGAGGGGCACTATCTCATGGAACCTAGACATAGCTCACATGATGGTTAACAGATACTCGTAGCCAGCTGCAATCTTTGGCAATGGGCCCACACAATCCACAATGACCCTGGAAGATGGTTAACCAAGAATAGGTATTGGCCTAAATGCTACTGCTAGGATCACCTGATTAGGTTTTCCTGCAACCTGACAGGAATGACAAGCCCTGCGCAAGTTCACAACATCCTTCCTTAAATTAGGCCGGTAGAATTCCCTCTCCTTTCTATTTACTGTCTTTTCCACTTCAAAGTGCCCACCTAAAGACATATTATAAGCCATGTTTAAAATTTCGGCCCTGTAAACTTTCGGGACCACCTGTCTCTTTCGGGAACTCCTGTCTCTGCTAACTGTGCCAGTATCTGTGCTTGGGGTTGCAAGCCACGAGCTTGCTCATTAGCCGTTCCGCTGACTTAATATCACCCTGGATAGGTGCTAATTTAATGTTTACCAAGCTCAACACCATCACTAAACTTATGAAAACCATGCTTACATTCTCGAAATTCCCAAATAAACCATCTAATCTGTTTCTTTGACTTTTACTTCGATTCGTCCCCATAGTTACGCAGACAGGAGGCCTCTCAAAGCCAAAACAATCTTTTCTCCTCCCATCGTAATCTTGGCCAACAACTCCTTGACCTTGCTTACTTTCAACTTCTAAAATAGAATCTGACAAGCTGACAAGTTTTCCAACAGACCATTGTCCTGTAAGCAGGGCCAAAGGTCGCAAAACCAGTCCAAACTTCACAAATTCTTTCTTTAAAAAAACCAGACACAGCCCCTTTTCCACCATTATCCATTAAATTCACTTCACCAGCTTTCATCTCAGCACTAACTTTTAGAACACCTTCTAACACAAGTGACTGAGAATCCTCACTTTCCACTGGTGCCAGGGTAAACCCCTTACTCAATGAACCAAGAACATCTGACCCAAAAGGACTGCATTCCTTTTTAACTTGTTACGAAGGATGAACAACTCTGATGGGCAGAAGGGTACAGAGTTGCCCATATTTTTTTTCCCTCCCCTGGGAGAATTACAAACCGTTACTGTTGCCATGCTGCTAATGAGAGAGAAACAGATGGAACAAAAACATACTGGGACTGGAACATTTGCATCAGATAAGGGAGAAATAACACTGGGAGAGAGAGTCTTGTTGTTCCACCATGTTATGACTCCTGTAAGACTTATGGCTCTGGAGAGGGCTGTTTACTTGGTACCATTCTGTTCATTAAAATTCCTCAGTGGACAGCCAGACTGGGCTGGTTTGATGGCCATTCAAAACTGATTGACACCTGAGACCCCATGAGTAGGGATAAAAGTGAGGTCTGGGGAGACACCCCTCAGACACACGAAGAGATGTACCAGGAGACACACCAAGAGGTATAGCAGGAGACACACTAGTGAGCATTGCTTAAGCGTTGGAACCCACGAGAAGGTGAGGGGCATCAGAGGCCGAACGAAGGATCAGTAAAATTTAACTCACATTGTTTATAGCAAGGCTGGTGGCGTCTTGTGTGTGTGTCCTCCCTTGCCTGGGTGACGAGTCCACCATAGAAGAACGGTCTAGCTAAAGGACAGAGGGGTCATACCTGAATGGCCACAACAACACATCAATGGATCAAGAGCGTAAAGGAAGGTTTGACTGACTGCAGCTGTCACTGTTTGCTTGCCCTCCCTCTCTCTCTCTCTCTCTCTCTCTCTCTCTCTCTCTCTGTCTCCAACAATTACAACACATCAACCAACAACTATCTCAGCCTGTATGAACTGAACTGAACTTTATATTCACATATGACAATTCATTATCCCCTACACATCGATAGAGCTTGTTTATTAATGATTATTATTATACCCACTCTTTTAGTTTTCCTGAAATAAGAATTACCAGAGAGGCAGTAGGGATGGTAAAGAAAGTCCACCAGCTAAGGTAGAGAATAAGCCGGGAGCTAGTGGTAAAGATAAGGAGGAGGACAAGCAGGCTGGCAGGGAGGTTCCTGACTTGACCTATTTTAATTGTGGAAAGGTTGGTCATATTGCATCTAAGTGCTTAGCTCCGAAGAAGGAGGCAGGAAAAGGGAAAGCAGCAGTCCCTACAGGGTGTATTGAGTCGATCAGTAAATCGACGAGGAAGGCAAAGGTAGATAGAGTATGAGAGGGGCATGAGAAATTTATTTCAGAAGGGACGGTGTCTGTGAAAGAAGGAGAGACCCCAGTTCCAGTGAGAATCTGGAGAGATACTGGGGCTGACCAGTCATTGATTTTGGTCCTGAAAATGGAGAGGTGGTATTAAGAGGCATAGGAAAAGGGACAGAAGCTGTGCCTTTGCACAGGATCATTTTAAAATGTGACCTGGTATCTGGACCAGTCGAGGTGCAGTCAGAATTACCGAGAGATGGCGTGGATGTCCTTCTTGGTAATGATTTAACAGGTGGTGACGTGTGTTCAGCAATGAAGCTGACAAGCAAGCCTGTAAGTACTGAGGACCCGCCCCTGGATTCTAAGATCTATCCCGCATGCGCGATCACTCGCAGCATGTCGAGAAAGTCAGCTGAGAAAGAGACCAGTTTAAATGAGTCCAGTGTTGATTTGGCTGAGACGTTTTTACCGACCCTGTACCAAGAGGGTTTAGGGGATAGCAAAGCAGAGAATAGGGAGGTGAAAGAGAGTAAAGGAGAGGAGGTAGACCTACCCTTAGCCAAGAGGGAATTTATAGAGGCACAGAGTAAAGTTGAGAAACAGATGAGGCAGTTAGAAGGCCCAGGGTTGGACACGGATGATCTGTCTGGCTTGACAGAACTGTTTGAAGAAGTTGAAAAATTTAAATGTGTTCCCGATAATGAAATAAGGGCAGTCCTAGATGAAAAGGATGCCATTACTTTGAAGGAGTCTGCTGGGTTAGCAGACGAGGTTGTTTTAACCCGCAGGGTTGAGTTTACTCTGGATGGGAGTTGCCCAGAGAGTAACTGGGAGGATCAGGGGAACTTAGACTTTGAGAAAGGGATTGATGTTGAAAGCCTGGCAGAGGTAAATGTCCTGTTTGAATGTGTTCAGGATATGAAGGATGTGGAGTCACAGGGTACTGAACCTAGTATTGAAACTCAGGAGAAGTCTGAGGTATCTGATTCAGTTGAAAAGGAATGCAGTTCTTTTGGGTCAGATGGACTTGGTCAGTGAAGAAAGGGTTAATCTTGGTACCAATGGAAAGTCAGAATTCTCAGTTGTTTGTGTTAGAAGGTGTGTTAAAAGTTAATGATGAAATGAAAGCTGGTGATGTGAATATTATTGAAGGAGAAGGGAAAGGTGTTGATCCTGAATTGAATATAGAAAATATAAAGTCTGAATTGGTTTTAGAAGCAGTAACCAGGCTGAAGAAACAATGGCTTGTTAACTAGATGCCTGTGAATCAATTACAGTTTGTTTTGGAATTTAAAGGTAAACAACTCGCTGATGTTATTAAAGGAGGTGATTTGGAGGGACAGAACCAAAAGTGTTGTTTTGACAAAGAGGGATCACTTGCAGATGTTAAACTGAAAACTAATAGAATAAAGGGTCCTGAAGATAAAATTAATGACATGCTTAAAAATAAAGAATTGTGTGGAAGTTCAGAGAATGGGCTAAGTTTGGAAAACATTGATGATAAGTTAACTACTATGAAAGGAGTATGTGAAAGCCTATTCCACACTGGTGAGCAAGCTTACCATGTGAGAGTTAAGTGGAAAAGAGGAAAAGGTTGACAAAATGCCACGTTTGAATATAGGATCTGGTTTTGAGGGAATTCGACAAAGCATGTAAATAATAAAGAAAACACCATGGAAGATTGACTGCTAAGTTTAAAAGTAAAATAGAGATTAGTATTTGCACAAATTTTTGTAATGTACTACAGTATAATCACACCTGTATTAGTTCACATTTTGTAATATACACTTAAGCTAAGATCACAACCCTTGGGATTTGTTGGCTAACAAAGAGAGAAAAATAGGCGGTTATTAAATTGGAGTCTGATGCTACAGGAATTTATTAAGATATTAAGATACACCATATTAAAGGAAGTGACAATGTAATCGCTGACTGTTCATCTAGATGCTAAGTGAAGGTATATCTGTATTGCTTTGTAGTTAAAAACGCTTCTGTATTTTGTTAGATTCTGTAATTCTGTAAGACGCTGTATTCGTTAATTTTCCCCTTTGGTGAAAATTCCTAGAAGGGTGGGGGTGTTATGAAGGATGAACATCTCTGATGGGCAGAAGGGTGCAGAGTTGCCCATGTTCCCCTCCCCTGGGAGAATTACAAACCGTTACTGTTGCCATGCTGCTAATAAGAGAGAAACAGATGGAACAAAAACATACTGGGACTGGAACATTTGCTTCAGACAAGGGCGAGATAACACCGGGGGAAAGAGACCATATTATGACTCCTGTAAGACTTATGGCTCCAGAGAGGGCTGTTTACTTGGTACCATTCTGTTCATTAAAATTCCTCAGTGGACAGCCAGAGTGGGCTGGTTTGATGGACTAAGCCATTCAAAACTGATTGACACCTGAGACCCCGTGAGTAAGGATAAAAGTGAGGGCTGGTGAGACCCCTCAGACACACCAGCAGATGCACCAAGATACACACTAGTGAGCACTGCTTAAGTGTTGGAACCCACAAGAAGGTGTGGGGCATCGGAGACCGAACGAAGGATCGGTCAATTTTAACTCACAGAGTTTATAGCGAGGCTGGTGGGGGCTTGTGTGTGTGTTCACCCTTGCCTGAGTGACGAGTCCACCACAGAAGAACTGTCTAGCTAAAGGACAGAGGGGTCATGCTTGAATGGTCACAACAACACATCAACGGATCAAGAGCGGAAAGGAAGGTTTGACTGGCTGTAGCTTTCATTGTTTGCTTGCCCTCTCTCTCTCTCTCTCTCTCTCTCTCTCTCTCTCTCTCTCTCTCTCTCTCCAACAATTACAACACATCAACCAACAACTATCTCAGCCTGTATGAACTGAACTGAACTTTATATTCACATATGACAATTCATTATCCCCTACACATCGATAGAGCTTGTTTATTATTAATTATTATTATACCCACACTTTTAGGTTTAGTATTGCTAATGTGAATGATCTGTATATTTGCATTGTAGATATTGATTTGTGTATTTTACTAATAAACACTGTTTTGAAAATAGTACCAGACTCCAACAGATACTTCTATCTTTGCTGGAAAGACACCCAGTTACGGGGTACGTAACAAACTAAATCAGACACCTCAGATCTCTCCTGAGTTTCAACTGAAGGTTCAGTACCCTGTGAATCCACAGGTACCTCAACAACCTGAACACAGGCAAACGGGACAGCTGCCTCTTCTAGGCTTTCAATACCGGTCCCAATTTCAAAATCCAAATCCCCGGATCCTCCCAGCTACTCTCTGGGAAGCTCCCATCTGGATCAAACTCAACCTTGCGGGCTAAAACAACCTCGTCTGCCAACCCAGCAGACTCCTTCAAGGTAGTAGCAACCTTTCCATCTCGGAATGCCCTTACATCATCGGGAACACACTTCTTAAATTTGTCAACTGCAAACAGCTTTTTCAAGAAACATAAATCATCCCTGCCCAACACTGCACCTTTCAACTGCCACATCTGTTCCGCAAATTGTCTCTGTCTTTCCCTTTCCTCTGTCTCCAGCTTCCTCATTTGGAACTCATGTTCCCTGTTCCTCTCCTCGGCCTCTATTCTTAATCTTTCCGACTGAAGCTGAAGCTCAACCTCACTGGGTTTACTCTCAGGAATCATCTCCTGCTCCTCTTTGGAAAACACCCCCTCAGATACATAGTGGTCAACTATGGCTCTCTGCATTTCTGACTTCCTCATTGCCAGTTTCACCCTCACAAGTTTCAACCGTTCTGCAATATTCAACAATTTCAACTTTCTGGCATCCCTTAATGCCTCCAAAGTTGGTTCCCTTAGAAATTTGTCAATCTCCATTTCAGCTGACTACCTATTTGGTCTCCCACACAACCAAATCAGATAAGGGAAATTACTCTGAGCAATTCAGCAGCCCCCAATTGGGTAATCAAATCCCGGACGATTCCCCCAATTTGTGACGTACCCCGTAACTGGATTACCAGCAGAAATGCAATACTCGTTGGAGTCTGTACTTACTAGTAACTAATAAAGTTTATTAGCAAACTAAGTAATACAGTACAAAAATAAAATGCAAATATGTATATATTACAGGTTAGCATGTGTATGTCTATGTGTATGTATATAGATACAGAAGTGTGGTAAAAGGAATCAAAAACCAAGCTCTTCCAAGGTCTAGGGGTAAATGAGTAGTCTTAGGAGATGATGAAAGTTCAGTTCAGTTCAATTTAGCTTAGATCGAAGTAGTTGCTGGTGTAACATTGGAGAGAGAGAGAGAGAGAGAGAGAGAGAGAGAGTGAGAGAGAGAGAGAGAGAGAGAGAGAGAGAGAGAGAGAGAGAGAGAGAGAGGAGCAGCTGCAGCAGGCAAACCTTCCGTTGTCTTCTCGTTCCGTTGTACTGATGTGGTCATTCAGTTATGACCCCTCCATTGTCGGCTAGATTGTTTTTCAGTGGTGGACTCATCACTTTGGCGTGAGTGGACACACACACACACACACACACACACTCAATTTATATTGAGTTACCCAACAACATTGATAATTTTTCTGGATGATGCAGAAAGAAGATTTTTTACTGATCATCAGAAAGCGGAGAAATTCGTACAAGAAATCCATAATATTCGCGAGATGCAGTAAAGAATTATAGAAATGAAATGGATTAAAGATGAAGATTGAGATAGGGATTGGATTTGATGGACATTTATGAGTAGAAGAACACAAATATTTTGTAAATATATGATAGAAGGGGAACAAGAAAAAAGAAAATAATTGCATTTTTCTCTTCACATATTTCTCTTCTCTTTTTGCGGGGAGCTGAAGGAGCTTCTGATCGATGGCTGCTGTATTCATGTGCACAATCATGACGATTGCCATGATGCGTAAAACGGAGGGGGGTAATGTTGTGTTTATTTTTATTCACAACATTAGTGGGGGGTACTTTGTTTTTTTTCTCTATATCAGTTATCTTTTTTCTATTTTTCTTTTTATTTGCCTGGATGATTGGGGAGGGACACATAGCAACATGGAGAATTTTAAACAGATTCCCCAAGGTAGTATGAATGACTAATTTACTTAATTTTTTAAGTTTTAATGTTAATGGGCTTAATGGGCCTGTGAAAAGAAAAAGAGTTTTAACATATATTAAGAAAATGAAGGGAGATATAGCTTTTTTGCAGGAAACACACTTAACAGAGACAGAACATCAAAAGGTAAAGAGAGATTGGGTTGGAAGTGTTATTGCAGCTTCATTTAATTCAAAATCGAGGGGAGTTGCAATTTTGGTTAATAAAACCTTACCAATGTATTAATTGATTCTGTGGGGAGATATGTGATTATACATTGTCAAATCTTTTTGGAATTATGGACTCCTATAAACATTTATGCACCAAATGAAAAAAGTTTTTTTTTTTCAAATTTGGCTGACGCACGTGATAAAATATTAATAGGTGCAGATTTTAACTTTTGTTTAGACCCAGTCCTAGATAGGTCAACTAAAGCTGTTACAAAATCAAAAGTAATAAAGTTAACTTTATCATTAATGAAAGACTTAAATCTGATTGATATATGGAGAAAAATTAATCCAAGAGAAACAGATTATTCCTTCTATTCAAATGGACATAAAACTTATTCAAGGATTGATTTTTCCTATTATCAAAGAATATTCAGGATAAAAAGTGTGGAATATAAAGCAAGAATACTGCCAGATCATTCTCCCTTGATAATGACAATGATAATGATGGATAAGGAGGAATTGATTTATAGATGGAGATTTAATTCAATTTTATTAAAATGTCAAGATATTTGTGATTTTATGAAAAAACAGATCCAAATTCTTTTAATACAAATTCACATTCAGTTGAGGATACATTTGTATTATGGGAAGCGATGAAAGCATATTTAAGGGGGCAGATAATAAGTTATACTTCTAAAATTAAGAAGGAATATAAGGTAGAAATAGATCAATTAGAAGAAGAGATTACAAAATCAGAAAAAGAATCCCAAAGATATACGACAGAAGAAAAACAAAAACAAGTTGTCAATAAAAAATTACAGTATAATACACTCCAGCCGTATCGACCAGAAAAAGTAATTATGAGAACTAAACAGAGATATTTCGAATTAGGTGAAAGATCACACAAGATTCTTGCTTGGCAGTTGAAAACAGAACTGGCTTCCTAAACAATAAATGCAATTAGAACAAGTGCAAATAAGATTACTTATAAACCTTTAGAAATTAATGAAACTTTTAAAAAATTTTACTCTGAACTATATCAATCAGAATCACAAAATGAGATTGCTGAGATAGACAAATTTTTATCACAAATAACTCTTCCAAAATTAAATTTGGAAGAACAGAAAGGTCTAGATATGCCCTTTACATTAAAAGAGGTTGAAGAAGTTTTTGGATCACTTCAGAGTAATACATCCCCAGGAGAAGATGGTTTTCCACCAGAATTTTATAAAAAATTAAAGATTTATTAATCTCTCCTTTTATGGAGTTAATATATCAAGTGGGAAGAACGCATAAACTCCCACGATCTCCCACGATAGTATTGCCAAAAAAAGATAGAGATCCTTTTAAACCAACATCATTTAGGCCTATCTCTTTGTTGAATACAGATTATAAAATAATAGCAAAAATTTTATCTAATAGAATATCGAAATATTTACCAACATTAATACATATGCATCAAACAGGCTTTATTAAAAATAGACAATTGGCGGATAATGTAACTCGATTAATTAGCATAATTCATCCGGCACAAAAAAGAGCGGAAATGAGTGTGGCAGTTGCTTTGGATGCAGAAAAAGCATTTGATTGATTGGAATGGGATTTTTTATTTAAGGTATTGGAAAAATATGAGTTAGGAAAATCTTTTATAAAATGGATTAAAACCTTAAATATTAGTCCTCAAGCTAAAGTAGTGACAACTGGTCAAATTTCAACATCATTCCACTTAACAAGGTCAACTAGACAAGGCTGCCCATTATCACCTGCCCTATTTGTATTAACGATAGAACCATTAGCTGAAATAATTAGAACAGATCCAGATATTGTCGGCTTCAGAGTTAACCAGGAGGAATATAAGGTTAATTTCTTTCCTGATGATGTTCTGATTTATTTAACAAACCCATTGCAATCGCTGCAAAAATTATCTTTCAGATTGGAAGAATATGGGAAAATATCAGGGTATAAAGTAAACTGGGAAAAAAGTGAAATTTTACCCCTTACCAAAGGAGATTATAGTCAATGTCGACTAGTAACTCAATTTAGATGGCCAACAAATGGTATAAAATATTTAGGTATAAGAGTCGATAATGACATAAATAATTGATATAAACTAAATTATTTGCCATTATTGAAAAAAATAAAAGAAGATCTTGATAAATGGATGATGTTACCAATAACATTAATAGGTAGAGATAATGCTGTAAAATTGAATATATTTCCAAGGTTACAATATTTATTCCAAACATTACCAATACAACTGCCTCAGAAGTTTTTTCAAGAATTGAATAAATGTATGAGGAAGTTTCTCTGGAAAGGAAAGATGTCAAGAATATCGTTGGAAAAATTGACATGTAAATTTGATTTAGGAGGGTTACAACTTCCAAATTTTAAGAACTATTACAAAGCAAATCAACTTAGATTTATTGCATCTTTTTTTGATGAAGAAAAACCGGCATGGATTAGCAGAGAACTAGTTAAGATAGGAGAAAATATACCAGAAGATTTTATATATAAATGGGAATCCAAATGGATACAGGAAAAGAAAGAATCTCTTATATTAAGACATTTGATTGATTTATGGAATAAGGTAAATATGGATGATGAAATAAAGAAATACTTATTAGCAAAAAGAACTTTAATTCAAAATAGGCTTATTCCTTTCACAATGGATAATCAACTTTTACATAACTGGTTTCAAAAAGGGATCAGCTATATCGGGGACTGTTTTGAAGGAGGTATATTAACGTCGTTTGATCAATTAAAAAATAAATATCAAATATCAAATAACAATCTTTTCTGTTATTTTCAATTAAAGGGATATTTACCAGATAAACTGGATCAAACAATGTTAATGCCAAAACCTAATGAAATAGAAATCTTAATTCAAAAAGGAAAAATTTTAAAAATTACATTTTGTATGTACAATTTGATTCAAAAACAGACAATTAAACCAGGAATTCATAAATCAAGACAAAAATGGGAAACTGATTTGAATACTAAAATTAATGAAAAAAATTGGTCAAGAGTATGTCTTGATAGTATGATAAATACAATAAATGTCCGACTTAGATTAGTATAATATAAATTTTTACATCAATTATATATAATACCACAGAAAATAAATAGATTAAATTCAAATTTATCAGACCAATGTTTTCAATGTAATCAAGAAATTGGTACCTTTTTACATTCTACTTGGTCTTGTTCTAAAATTCAACCTTTCTGGATAAATTTAAGACTTTTACTGGAAAAAAATTATTGGAATACAACTTCCACATAGCCCAATATTATTTTTACTAGGTGTTATTGAAGGGATAATACAGAAACCTAAATAGAATAAATATCAGAAAAAAATTATAAAAATTGCATTGGCAGTAGCCAAAAAAGCTATTGCAGTTACTTGGAAATCAGATTCATATTTAACTATGCACCATTGGAATAATGTAATATATAGCTGCATTCCACGTGAAAAAATTACTTATAATTTAAGAAATGAATATGATATATTTTTGAAAATTTGGCACCACTATCTACAAAAGATAGGATTAAATATATAGGTCCTTTAAAGATACAATTATCAGTTATTTGGAGAAAATAAAAACTAAAGTTATTTTGAACTCCATGGAGCATGTGGGGATCCTCCGATATCCAGGCAATCTTACAAGCCATTCCGCTGACTTAATATCACCCTGGATAGGAGCTAATTTAATGTTTACCAAGCTCAACACCATCACTAAACTTAGGTAAACCATGTTTACGTTCTGGAAATTCCCAAATAAACCATCTAATCTGTTTCTTCGACTTTTACTTTGATTCGTCCCCATAGTTAGGCAGAGAGGAGGCCTCTCAAATCCAAAACAATCTTTTCTCCTCCCATTGTAATCTTGACTGTCAGCTCTATGATGTTCCTTCCTTTCAACTTCTAAAATAGAAACTAACAAGCTGACAAGTTTTCCAACAGACCTTTGTCCTGCAAGCAGATTCAAAGGTCGCAAAACCAGTCCAAACTTCACAAATACTTTCTTTAAAAAAACCAGACACAGCCCTTTTTCCACCATTTCCATTAAATTCACTTCAGCAGCTTTCATCTCATCATTAACTTTTAGAACACCTTCTAACACAAATGACTGAGAATCCTCACTTTCCACTGGTGCCAGGGTAAACCCCTTACTCAATGAACCAAGTCCATCTGACCCAAAAGGACTGCATTCCTTTTTAACTAAATCAGACACCTCAGATCTCTCCTGAGTTTCAACACAAGGTTCAGTACCCTGTGAATCCACAGGTACCTCAACAACCTGAACACAGGCAAACGGGACAGCTGCCTCTTCTAGGCTTTCAATACCAGTCCCAATTTCAAAACCCAAGTTCCCCTGATCCTCCCAGCTATTCTCTGGGAAGCTCCCATCTGGGGCAAACTCAACCTTTCGGGCTAAAACAACCTGGTCTGCCAACCCAGCAGACTCCCTCAAGGTAGCGGCATCCTTTCCATCTCGGAATGCCCTTACATCATCGGGAACACACTTCTTAAAATTTTCAACTGCAAACAGCTTTTTCAAGCTACATAAATCATCCCTGCGCAACACTGCACCTTTCAACTGCCACATCTGTTTCGCAAATTGTCTCTGTCTTTCCCTTTCCTCTGCCTCCAGCTTCCTCATTCGGAACTCATGTTCCCTGTTCCTCACCTTGGCCTCTATTCTTAATCTTTCCGACTGAAGCTGAAGCTCAACCTCACTGGGTTTACTCTCGGGAAACATCTCCTCCTCCTCTTTGGAAAACACCCCCTCAGATACATAGTGGTCAACTATGGCTCTCTGCATTTCTGACTTCCTCATTGCCAGTTTCACCCTCACAAGTTTCAACCGTTCTGCAATATTCAACAATCCCAACTTTCTGGCATCCCTTAATGCCTCCAAAGTTGGTTCCCTTAGAAATTTGTCAATCTCCATTTCTGCTGACTACCTTTTCGGTCTCCCACACAACCAAATCAGATAAGGGAATTTACCCTGAGTAATTCAGCGGCCCCCCAATTGGGTAATCAAATCCCGGACGATTCCCCCAATTTGTGACGTACTCCGTAACTGGGTTACCAAACCAGCAGAAATGTAATACACGTTGGAGTCTGTACTTACTAGCAACTAATAAAGTTCATTAGCAAACTAAGTAATACAGTACAAAATTAAAATGCAAATATGTATATATACAGGTTAGCATGTGTATGTCTATGTGTATGTATATAGATACAGAAGTGTGGTAAAAGGAATCAAAAACCAAGCTCTTCCAAAGTCTAGGGGTAAATGAATAGTCTTAGGAGATGATGAAAGTTCAGTTCAGTTCAATTTGGTTTAGGTCGAAGTAGTTGTTGGTGTAACATTGGAGAGAGAGAGAGAGAGAGAGAACGAGATGTGAGCAGCTGGAGCAGGCAAACCTTCCATTGTACTGATGTGGTCATTCAGTTATGACCCCTCTGTTCTTGGCTAGACCGTTCTTCCGTGGTGGACTCATCACTCTGGCGTGCGTGGACACACACACAAGTCCCCACCGGCCCTGCCGTCACACTGTGAGCTTTGTGACTGATCTCCCGATTCGGTACTCCAAGGCCCCCACCTGTGGGTGCACAATACTCATTCAGTGTCCAAGGGCATGTCTGCCAGTGTCTGAGCAGACCTGTCTTTTCTCTCTCCTGATGGGGTATCAGCCATCCATCAACTGATCATGTCCATGTTCATCAAACTGGCCACTCCCTCCTGTCTCAGCAGGCACCTGGTATCACTCTGCTGTGTCAGCAGGGATCCACACAAACAGGCCAAATGTCCTTTGCATTAAAGTCAACATTTAGCGAAGAAGCCATCATACTAAATCATCCATTTTAATCCTTCTCTCTCTCTCCCATCTGCAACAGGATGCCTCCCCACCTCTTCATCTCTCTCTCCCATTAGCAGCATAGTTCACAGGGGGGTCAACTCTGGACCCCATCTCCAACTGGTTTTCTCATCACACATAACGCCCCCACCTTTAAAAGAATTTTTACCGGGGGGAGAAATTCAATAGTAAGGCACATTACAGAGTCTAATGTAATACAGAAGTCATCATTAACTAACAGAGTAACACAGATATACTTTCAAATCTAACACCTAGATAAACAATCAGCGATTACATTGTCAGTCCCCTTTACATGTTGTATCTTAAAATCAAATTCTTGTAACATCAGACTCCAACTTAATAACTGTCTATTTTTATTCTTCGTGTTAGTCAAAAATACCAATGGGTTGTGATCAGTATAAACTATCAATGGCTTCAGTGCCGGACAAATGTAAACCTGAAAATGCTGTAACGCAAGAATAAGTGACAGTAATTCTTTTTCCACAGTGGAATAATTTCTCTGGTGCACATTGACCTTGCTTGAGAAATAAGCCACTAGGTGTTCAATTTCATCCTCATCTCTCTCAGTAAGTTCAAAGGTGATTCAATATGCTTAACTATCTCAACTCTTTAACTATCCCCGGAATGTTCTTGATGTAAAGTTACTACCCTGGACAGATTGGATTCCTTTAGGTAGACCTACCAGTGTACAAAGTTTTATCAGTGTTTTACACAGCTTTTACCATGATGTTCCAGAGGGGCACTATCCCATGGAACCTAGACATAGCACTCATGATGGTTAACAGATACTCGTAGCCAGCTGCAGTCTTTGGCAATGGGCCCACACAATCCACTATGACCCTGGGAGATAGTTCACCAAGAACAGGCATTGGCCTAAATGGTACAGCTAGGATCACCTAATTAGGTTTTCCTGCAACCTGACAGGAATGACAAGCCCTGCGCAAGTTCACAACATCCTTCCTTAAATTAGGCCAGTAGAATTCCCTCTTCTTTCTATTTACTGTCTTTTCCACTTCAAAGTGCCCACCTAAAGACATATTATAATCCCCATTTAAAATTTCGGCCCTGTAACCTTTCGGGACCACCACTTGATATTCAATCACCCATTCTGCAAACCCAGTAGGTGGTCTCCACCTCTTCATCAATACCCCATCTTTCAGGTAATATCCTGCTGACCCTCTCCGAACCTCCCCTTTTGTGAGAGCTGCCTCCTTTAATACAGTAATTTCAGAATCTCTGCTATAAATTCATCCTTTGACAAAGACAAGCCTTTCTCATCCTCCTTACTCTCCAAATCCTGCTGTAACATGAAAGGTAGAAAAGTCTCTGACAAACGTCTGTAAATTAAACTCCTGTCTCTGCTAACTTCGCCAGTATCTGTGCGTGGGTTGCCAGCCAGGAGCTTGCTCGACAGCCGTTCCACTGACTTAATTTCACCCTGGATTAGGTGCTAATTTAATGTTTACCAAGCTCAACACCATCAGTAAACCTATGAAAACCATGTTTACATTCTGGAAATTCCCAAATAAACCATCTAATCTGTTTCTTCGACTTTTACTTTGATTCGTCCCTATAGTTAGGCAGAGAGGAGGCCTCTCAAATCCAAAACAATCTTTTCTCCTCCCATTGTAATCTTGACCGACAGCTCTATGATGTTCCTTCCTTTCAACTTCTAAAATAGAATCTAACAAGCTGACAAGTTTTCCAACAGACCTTTGTCCTGCAAGCAGAGTCAAAGGTCGCAAAACCAGTCCAAACTTCACAAATACTTCCTTTAAAAAAACCAGACACAGCCCCTTTTCCACCATTTCCATTAAATTCACTTCACCAGCTTTCATCTCATCACCAACTTTTAGAACACCTTCTAACACAAGTGACTGAGAATCCTCACTTTCCACTGGTGCCAGGGTAAACCCCTTACTCACTGAACCAAGACCATCTGACCCAAAAGAACTGCATTCCTTTTTAACTAAATCAGACACCTCAGATCTCTCCTGAGTTTCAACACAAGATTCAGTACCCTGTGAATCCACAGGTACCTCAACAACCTGAACACAGGCAAACGGGACAGCTGCCTCTTCTAGGCTTTCAATACCAGTCCCAATTTCAAAACCCAAGTTCCCCTGATCCTCCCAGCTACTCTCTGGGAAGCTCCCATCTGGAGCAAACTCAACCTTGCTGGCTAAAACAACCTCGTCTGCCAACCCAGCAGACTCCCTCAAGGTAGCGGCATCCTTTCCATCTCGGAATGCCCTTACATCATCAGGAACACACTTCTTAAAATTTTCAACTGCAAACAGCTTTTTCAAGTTACATAAATCAACCCTACCCAATACTGCACCTTTCAACTGCCACATCTGTTCCGCAAATTGTCTCTGTCTTTCCCTTTCCTCTGTCTCCAGCTTCCTCATTTGGAACTCATGTTCCCTGTTCCTCTCCTCGGCCTCTATTCTTAATCTTTCCGACTGAAGCTGAAGCTCAACCTCACTGGGTTTACTCTCAGGAATCATCTCCTGCTCCTCTTTGGAAAACACCCCCTCAGATACATAGTGGTCAACTGTGGCTCTCTGCATTTCTGACTTCCTCATTGCCACTTTCACCCTCACAAGTTTCAACCATTCTGCAATATTCAACAATCCCAACTTTCTGGCATCCCTTAATGCCTCCAAAGTTGGTTCCCTTAGAAATTTGTCAATCTCCATTTCTGCTGACTACCTTTTCGGTCTCCCACACAACCAAATCAGATAAGGGAATTTACTCTGAGCAATTCAGCGGCCCCCAATTGGGTAATCAAATCCCGGACGATTCCCCCAATTTGTGACGTACCCTGTAACTGGGTTACCAGCAGAAATGCAATACTTGTTGGAGTCTGTACTTACTAGTAACTAACAAAGTTTATTAGCAAACTAAGTAATACAGTAAAAAAATAAAATGCCTATATGTATATATTACAGGTTAGCAATTTTTTGTGTATGTATATAGTTACAGAAGTGTGGTAAAAGGAATCAAAAACCAAGCTCTTCCAAAGTCTAGGGATAAATGAATAGTCTTAGGAGATGATGAAAGTTCAGTTCAGTTCAATTTGGCTTAGGTCAAAGTAGTTGTTGGTGTGACATTGGAGAGACAGAGACAGAGAGAGAGAGAGAGAGAGAGAGAGAGAGAGAGAGAGAGAGAGAGAGAGACCGAGAGAGAGAGAGAGAGAGAGTAAGATGGGAGCAGCTGCAGCAGGCAAACCTTCCATTGTCTTCTCTTTCCGTTGTACCGTTGTGGTCATTCAGTTATGACCCCTCTGTTCTCGGCTAGATGGTTCTTCCGTGGTGGACTCATCACTCTAGTGTGAGTGGACACACACACAAGCCCCCACCGGCCCTGCCGTCACACTGTGAGCTTTGTGACCGATCTCCCGATTCGGTCCTCCAAGCCCCCACCTTCCTGTGTGTGCACAACACTCGGTCAGTGTCTTGTGGCGTGTCTGCTGGTGTCTCAGCAGACCTGTCTTTTCTCTCCCCTGACGGGGTATCAGCCATCCATCAACTGATCATGTCCATGTCCAGCAAACTGGCCACTCCCTCCTGTCTCAGCAGGCACCTGGTATCACTCTGCTGTGTCAGTAGGGATCCACACAAACAGGCCAAATATCCTTGGTGTTAAAGTCAACAACTAGTGAAGAAGCCATCATACTAAATCATCCATTTTAATCCTTCTCTCTCTCTCCCATCTGCAACAGGATGCCTCCCCCCCCCCATCTCTCTCTCTCGTTAGCAGCATAGTTCACAGGGGGGTCAACTCTGGACCCCATCTCCAACTGGTTTTCTCATCACACATAACAAAGGTTTTTGGAAGTAGTTATAGAGGAGATGTGAGTGGTAAGTTTCTTTATGCAGAGAGTGGTGAGTGTGTGGAATGGGCTGCCAACGGCAGTGGTGGAGGTGGAAACCATAGTATCTTTTGTGAGACTCCTGGGTGAGTACATGGAGCTTAAGGAAATAGAGAGCTATGGATAAGCCTATGTAGTTCTAAGGTAAGGACATGTTCGGCACAGCTTTTTGGGCCGAAGAGCCTGTGTTGTGCTGCAGGATTTCAAAATGTCTACGTTTCTCCGCTAATGAAGGAAGAAAAGGAAGATATTCCTTTGTGGCAACCATGGCTGAGGCGTTGGTGTGAACCGTGGTGGGAGAAGAACTAGATTTCAGATTTGTGGAGCATTAAGATCTCTTCTGGGTAAGGGTCCAGTTATACCTGAAGTAGACAGGGAACAATGTCCTTGTGTATAGGTTTGCTGGAGCTGTTGGGGAGGGCTTAAACTAGTTTGGCAGGAGAAGGGGAGTCATTGCTACCTCATAGGATGGAGCAGTTGATGTAGAGGTATATGCAAAGTGCAGGGAGACCGTGTGGAAGGATATGCAGTGTAAAGGACTTAAATCCAGTCAGATCTGTACTTTGAAGTGTGTTTAATTTAATGAGAAAAGCATTAATATCAAAATTGAAGAATTGAGAGCATGGATCGGTGTACAGTACGATAATACTATGGATATTAAATAAGTGGTGTTGCAAGGGCAGGATTGGCTTATTGATGTCAAGGAATAGTGAGAGGGGGAGGTTAGGTGAGGAGTGAGACTGCTGATCAGGAATAGTAGCATAGCTGCAAAAAGGGAGGACTTCGTGGAGCAACCCGTTCACTGAACCAATGTGGCTGGACGCTAGAACCAGAAAGGCAGCAATAATTGCATTTGCTCTATTCTCTGACAATAACTGAGACTCCAATGACCAGCTCAGTAGGTAGAATTTGGAAAGGTGCAAGAATAACAGGGACGCCGTCGCGGGTGATTCTAATTTCCCTGACATTCTTTGGCACCTCCTTCGTGCAAAATATGAGGTAGAATTTATTTGGTGCACCCAGGAGGATTCCTGACTGAGTACATGAGCAGGACAACAGGTGTAGTGGCCTTACCTGATCTAGTAGAAGCCAAAACACCTTGCCAGGCAGAGACCTCCTGGTGGGCAAGCATCACAGAGATTGTGACCATAACCATAAGAGGATAATACTTTAATAAATAGACTATTTAGTCCATCACATCTGCTCCGCCATTTCATCATGACTGAACCAATATTCCTCTCAGCCCTAATCTCCCACCTTAGAAACATAGAAACATAAAAAACCTACAGCACAATACAAGCCCTTTGGCCCACAAAGTTGTGCTAAACTCGACCCTACCTTAGAAATTACTAGGGTTACCTATAGCCCTCAATTTTAATAAGCTCCATGTAAGCTCTAAGCTTCTCGAATCCCTTCATGCCCTTATCAGTCAGGGATCTATCAACCTCTGCCTTAAACATACATAAAGAATTGGCCTTCACAGTTGCCTGTGGCAAATATTCCACAGATTCACCACTCTCTGGCTGAAGACATCCCTCCTCATCTCCTTTCTAAAGAGAAGCTCCTATTTTCTGAGGGCATATCCTCTGGTCTCACCATAGGAAGCATCCTCTCCACACCCAGTCCATTCCATAGGTTTCAAATAAGTCACTTTTCATTCTCTTGAACTCTAGTAAATACAGGGCCGAGAACCATCAAATGCCCTTCATATATCACGCCATTCAATCCTGGTATCATTTTTGTAAGCCTCGTTTGAATTCTCTCCAGTTTCACCACATCCTTTCGAGGAGAAGCTGCCCAATGCCTACTCATACTACTCCAAGTGAGGCCACAGCAGTGCTTTACAAATTCTCAGTATTACACCCCTCCTTTTATATTCTAGTCCTCTTGAAATAAATGCCAACATTACATTCGCCTTTCTCACCACCCACAAGTTAATCTTTGGGGCATACTGAACAACGGCTCCCAAGTCCCTTTGCAGCTCCGATTTATTTTCCTTCTATTTAGAAAATAGTCAAACTTTTAATTTATTCTACCAAAGTGCATATCCGTGCACTGTATTCAATCTGCCATTTATTTTCCCTTAATTGAACACAGTACTCCAAGTGAGTCTTATATAGCTGTAACATTATCTCATGGCTCTTGAACTCATTCCATGGTTAATGAAGGCCAACACACAATATCCCCTTTTAACAACACTGTCAACCTGCACAGCAGCTTTGCATATCCTATGGTCATAGGCCCCAAGGTCTCTCTGATCCTCCACACTGCCAGGAGTCTCACCATTAATGTTATATTCTGTCTTCAAACTTGACCTACTAAAATGAAGCACTTCACCATTATCTGGGTTGAACTCCATCTGTCACTTCCCAGATCAGTTCTGTATTCCATCAATGTCCCACTGTAACCTCTTACAACCCTCCAGACTATCTACAACAGTCCCAACTTTTGTGTCATCAGCAAACTTACTATCCCACCCTTCTAGTTCCTCATCCAGGTCATTTATAAAAATCACAAAGAGGACCGGTCCCAGAACAGATCCCTGTGGAACACCACTGGTTACCAACCTCCATACAGGAGATGAACTATCTACAACCACACTTTGCCTTCTGTGGGTGAGCCAATTCTGAATCTACAGAACAAGTTCCCATTGGACCCCTTGCCTCCTTATTTTCTGAATGAGCCCTGCATGGGAAACCTTATAAATACCTTACTGAAATCTATTTACACTACATCCACTGCTCTAACTTCATAAATTTGTTTAGTTACATCCTCAAGGAGTTCAATCGACTTGTGAGACACCACCTGCCCTTGACAAAGCCATGCTGACCAGCCCTAATCAGATTATGTCTTTCCAAATGCTCATAAATCCTGATAAATGCTCAAAGATCCTTGCAGGATCTTCTCCAACAACATGTCCACCACGGAAGTAAGACTCACTGGTCTATAATTCCCTGGGTTACCTCTACTCCCTTTCTTGAACAAGGAAACATCATTTGCAACCCTCGAATTCCCTGGTACTTCTCACATACCTATTGATGATGCAAATATAATTGCCAGAGGGTCATAATTTCCTCCTTCGCTTCTCACGGTAGCCTGGGGTTTATCTCGTCCAGACCCAGTGACTGATCTAACAATGCTTTTCATAAGCTCCAGCACTTTCTTAATGTCTATATCCTCAAGCGTTTCACTCCATTGTAAGTCATCCCTACAATTGCCAAGGTACTTTCCTCTGGTCAATACTGAAGCAAAGTATTCATTAAGTGCTTCTGCTACCTCCTTCAACACTATACATTGCTTTCCATTATCCTGTATATTCCGAATTGCTTCCAGAAATTCCAGCCATTGCCACTTTACCGTCATCCCTGTTCTTTTCCAATCAATTCTGGCTAACTCCTCTCTCATGCTTGTGTAATTCCCTTTGCTCCACTGTAAATCTGATACATCTGACTTTTAGCATGCTCTTTTAGCATGCATTTTCTATCTCCTGTTGTAATTTGTAGTGGGAGTCATTACTGGAGTTTGGGAGTATGTACACAACTCTCACCAGGGTACTTTACTCTTGCCATTTCTTAGCTCTATCTACAATAATTTAACACTTTCAGACCCTATGTGAACTCTTCGTAATGATTTGATATCAATTTTATCAACAGAGCCACGCCACCCCCTCTAAATCCCTGCCTGTCCTTTCAATACAATGTGTATCCTTGGACATTAAGCTCTGAGCTATAATCTTTCAGCCATGATTCCCTGATGCCTGCAACACCGTACCTGCCAATATGCAACTGTGCTGCAAGTTAACTACCTTTCCCTGTATACTACGATACAACTTCAGTCCTGTATTCACTCCACCCGGTTTTGTTGCACCACGTTTCATCCTTAGGGTTCCCAACTTACTCTGAGGCCTTACAAACATAGAAACGTAGAAAACCTACTGCTTAATACAGGCCCTTCGGCCCACAATGTTGTGCTGAACATGTCCCTGCTTTAGAAATTACTAGGGTTACCCATAACACTCTATTTTTCTAAGCTCCATGTACCTATCCAAAAGTCTCTTAAAAGACCCTATCGTATCCACCTCCACCACCGTTGCCAGCAGCCCATTCCAAGCACTCACCACTCTCTGTGTAAAAAAACTTACTCCTGACATCTCCTCTGTACCTACTCCCCAGCACCTTAAACCTGTTTCCTCTTGTGGCAACCATTTCAGCCCTCAGAAAAGGCCTCTGACTATCCACAAGATCAATGGATCTCATCATCTTGTACACTTCTATCAGGTCACCTCTCATCCTCTGTCACTCCTAGGAGGAAAGGCCGAGTTCACTCAACCTGTTTTCATAAGGCAATCCTGAAAACATCCTAGTAAATCTTCTCTGCAACCCTTCTATGGCTTCCACATCCTTCCTGTAGTGAGGCAACCAGAAATGAGCACAGTACTCCAAGTGGGGTATGATGTGGTGGCCATTACAGTGACTTGGATGGCTCAGGGACAGGAATGGTTACTTCAAGTGCCGGGTTTTAGATGACATGGAGGGAGGCAAAAGAGATGAGGCGTGGCATTGTTGATCAGAAATAGTGTCACAGCTGCAGAAAAGGTGGACAGATTTCCTGGAGGAATTGTCTATGGAGTCTTTTTGGGTGGAGATGAAAAACAGGAAGGGGTCAATAACTTTTCTGTGTGTTTTTTAAAGATGTCCTATAGTAACAGGGATATCGAGGAGTAGATAGGGAAACAGACAATGGAAAGGTGCAATAATAACAGAGTTGTCGTGATCGGAGATTTTTATTTCCCAAATAGCAATTGGCATCTCCCTAGAGCGAGGGGTTTAGATGAGGTAGAGTTCGTTAGGTATGTTCAGGAAGATTCTTGACACAATATGTAGATAAGCCTACAAGAGGAGAGACTGTACTTGATCTGGTATTGGGAAATAAACCGGGTCAGGTGTCAGATCTCTCAGTGGGAGAGCATTTTGGAGACAGTGATCATAATTCTATCTCCTTTACAATAGCATTGGAGAGAGATAGGAACAGACAAGTTAGAAAAGCGTTTAATTGGAGTAAGGTGCATTATGAGGCTATCAGGCAGGAAATTGGAAGCTTAAATTGGGAACAGATGTTCTCAGGGAAAAGTATGGAAGAAATGTGGCAAACGTTCAGGGGATAATTGTGTGGAGTTCTGCATTGGTAGGTTCCAATGAGACAGGGGAGTGATGGTAGGGTACAGGAACCGTGGTGTACAAAGGCTGTAATAAATCCAGTCAAGAAGAAAAGAAAAGTTTACAAAAGGTTCAGAGAGCCAGGTAATGTTAGAGATCTAGAAGATTATAAGGCTAACAGGAAGGAGCTTAAGAAGGAAATTAGCAGAGCCAGAAGGAAACATGAGAAGGCCTTCACGAGGAAATCTGCAGATGCTGGAAATTCAAGCAACACACACAAAATGTTGGTGGAACGCAGCAGGCCAGGCAGCAGGCCAGGAAGCACTGTCAACATTTCGGGCCGAGACCCTTCATCAGGGCAGAAGTAAGGAAAACCCCAAGTATTCTACAAGTATGTGAACAGTATCAAGATAAGACGTGAAAGAAAAGGACCTATCAAGTGTGACAGTGGGAAAATGTGTATGGAACCAAAGGAAATAGCAGGGGTACTTAATAAATATTTTACTTCAGTATTCACTATGGAAAAGGACCTTGGTGATTGTAGTGATGACTTTCAGCAGACTGAAGAGCTTCAGCATGTAGATATTAAGAAAGAGGATGTGCTGGAACTTTTGGAAAGCATCAAGTTGGATAAGTCGCCGGAACTGGATGAGATGTACCCAGACTACTGTGAGAGGTGAGGGAAGAGATTGCTGAGCCTCTGGTGATGATCTTTGCATCATCAATGGGGACGAGAGAGGTTCCAGAGGATTGGAGGGTTGCAGATGTTGTTCCTTTATTCAAGAAAGGGGGTAGAGATAGCCCAGGAAATTATAGACCAATGAGTCTTACTTCAGTGGTTGGTAAGTTGACAGGGAAGATCCTGAGAGGCAGGATTTATGAACATTTGGAGAGGTGTAATATGATTAAGAATAGTCAGCATGGCTTTATCAAGGGCAGGTCGTGCCTTACGAGCCTGATTGAATTTTCTGAGGATGTGACTAAATACATTGATGAAGAAGGAGCAGTTGATGTAGTGTATATGGATTTCAGCATGGTATTTTATAAGGTACCCCATCTATGGTTTATTGAGTATTTCTCATGTGGCACGGGTAGTAATTCTGAGATCAGAACCATGGTGGATCTGCCCTTTAACTTAGCATCTAACCGTCTGAATACCCTACGCAGAACCTCATCACTCATCCTACCCAGGTTCTGGCTGTTCACTCTCCCACTCGATCCCAGACCCTAGAACCCAGGATACAACATACCACAGGGGAATCTTGTTCTTGTCCACAGAACATCATTTATTTTCCCTTAACGCATGAATCCCTTATCACTGCAGACAGCCTAAACTTACCTCCTCTCATCTGAGGCAGAGTCAATTCCAAGAGACCCGACCACTGTGACATTCCTCTGTGAGGTCAGTCCCCACCCCCCGACAGTCTCCAAAGTGATATACCTGTTGTCGAGGGGGTGGCCACAGGGGTTCTCTGCACTAGCTCCTTAACCCGTATCCCTTCCATGCCTTGCAACCAGTTTCCTGTGTCCTGCACCTTGGGTGTAAAGACCTTTCTATATGCCCTATCTATTGCCGATTCAGATTCCCAAGTGATCCGGACTTCATCCAGTCACAGTTACAGTTCCTTAATGTGGTTTGGTGGAAGCTGAAGCTTGATACTCTTTTCACAGTTGTAGTGGCCGGAGATATTGGAGGTCTCCCTGCCTTCCCACATCCCACAAGAGGAGCATTGCACCATCCTGCCTGACATCTCTACTGTCCTAGCTGAGCAGAAGAAAAGGAAACACTTCAGCTTTTCTTTCCCTTGCTTTCTCTGACTGAAGTCCTTCTTCGCTGAAGAATCAAAGAGCTAAATCCTTAACATCATCACTCTATGTTCAGAGATGATGGCTGCAGCTCTTGTCCCGCCATCATTTAACCTGCTCTTATTACACAATCCCAAATGCCGATTGTCTGATGGTCAAAGATCTTTAATGTTGAATCAGGGCTTCAGGTCTGGAAAGTGATACAGAAAGCAGTCTCTATGAATAGATATATGTATAATTTATTTACAAACAGCACAGCTTCGACCAAACAAGTTAGAGGAGTACAAAGCCGAATACTCAACAGACGTACCATATCCAACAAACATACTTAATTCGAAGATTGTGCAGAGCACAGCTGGCTTCTCAGAAGGCCTTTGATAAGGTGGTACAGATGAAGCTGCTTAACAAGATGAAATCCTATGGCTTTACAGGAAGTATACTGTCTTTGAGAGCAGAATGGTTGACTGGTAGGAGGCTGTGTGTTGGAATAAAAAGAAACTTTTCTGGTTGGCTGCTGGTGACCAGTGGTGTTCCTCAGGGGTCAGTATTGGGAACACTACTTTTCACATTGTTTGTCAATGATGTAGATAATGGAATTGATGACTTGGTGGTAAAGTTTGTGGAAGATACGAAGATAGGTGGAGGGTTAGGTAGTGCTGAAGAAGCAATGCGATTGCAACAGGCAAATTGGAGGAAAGGGCAATAAGGTGGCAGATGGAACACAGTGTAGAGAAATGTATGACAATGCATTTTCACCAAAGGAACAGAAGTGCAGACTAATATCTAAATGCGAGAAGGTTCAAACATCAGAGATGCAGAGTGACTCCCAGAAGGTTGAGTCTTTGGTAAAGAAAGCAAATTTAATGTTGGCATTTACTTCAAGGGGAATAGAGTATAAAAGACAGGAGATAATGCTGAGTCTTTATAAGACACTAGTCAGACCACACTTAGAGTATTGTCAACAGTTTGGGGCCCCATATCTCAAAAAGGATGCGTTATCGTTGAAGCGAGCCCAGAGGAGGTTCTCGAGGATGATTCTGGGAATGAAATAGTTAACATGTGGGGAACGTTTGGTAGCTTTGGGCCTGCATTCACGGTAAAGTAGAAGAAGGCTTGGTAATCTCACTGGAACCTGCCGAATGATGAAAGGACTGGATAAGGTGGATGCGGATAGGATGGCAGATTAACCAGGGCACAGCCTCAACATTTCGGGCTGACCCTATAGAACAGAAGTGGTAAGGAGGAATTATTTAGCTAGAGAGTAGTAAATCTGTGGATGCTGTGCCACAGACTGCGGTGAAGGCCAAGTCCATGTGTATATTTAAGGCAGAGGTTGACCATTCCCTGATTGTTCAGGGTATGAAAGGTTATGGTGAAAAGGCAGGTGTATGTGGTTGAGTGGGATCCAGGATCAGCCATGGTGGAGCAGACTCAATGGGCTGAATGGCCTAATTCTGCTCCTATGGCTTATGGTCTTATAACTTCCCAAGAGTCATGTCTTAAACAAAGGAAGCAAGCAGTATTCTCAGAGGATTATTTATGGCATGTTAAGACGATAGGCTCCCTAATGCACCCATTACTTTGTTAGATAGGATCACTCTGGTACACCCCTCATCCCATATTCTCAACAACCACATGGCCACAGAAAACCCAGCCTTTTGTCTGTACCTATCCCCTAAACTCGCTGATTCCTTATTGGAGAATTCTCTGCGTTCCTTTGTGTCGAAGGTATCCATTATGCCATCCCCAGAATATTCCTAAACTTCCTCTCCCTCCTGAGAGGAAAACGCTGCAGGTGGATGCCCCTGTGGTGGGTGTGGGAATATGTAATCCCTGGCCTGCCCATACTCTTTTGGACACACAAGGAAGAAGGCGATCATCTCAAGGGTTAAACCGAGGGGTCCACGATACTCTCTGTCCCTCGTGTTCATCATCGAGCTAGTTATCCCCATCTCCCTGTCCCACAGTAGGATTAGCGCCCTGTCTCAACATGACTCGAACCGTAAAGGAATCAGGTTCCCAGTGGGCCCTTTGATCTGCCTCTAAATTCTGCACTTCCGTTAGCCAACAACATATCTGTATATTCATATCTTCTAACTTCGTAGCCTTACTCTGAACCATCAATTGTGATTCGCTAAGAACAATACAGCACTGACCGCGATCGTCCAATTCATTCTTAAGTCTTGCTAGCGTTTTATACAGTTACCTTACAATTATTGCTAACAGCTAGAAAGCATCCCGCCAGCTGTCTCCCCTCCTGGAAATCCCCAACGATTTAAGCATAGAAACAATGTAATGTCGCAGTTCAACTTCTTAGAAATCTAACTGGTCTGACCAATTCACTGGTATTCTGTAACCCATTAATAAATCAGTGACACTTGCAAAGCCTGCACTAGTATTGTCACAAGGGGACGTGGAGACTGGACCCAAATGCATGAGGCAGGCACTGAAGTACCAGGGGCAGGATAGGAACAACTAAAGGATAGAACAAGATGGGGAGACCGTGGCATGCAAAGGTGATTCTGGGGTTCAGAGAGTTCATGGCGAAGGCAGGACCCTGGAGTTCATGGCAAAGGCAGGTCCTTGGCTAGGCTAGAGGATGGGTCTATGGGACAAGGAATGCCGGGAGGATCACCCCCTGAGCAGGCCACATTATTTCTGGGCAGGGCCACCTCCCTGGGCAGGATGCAGGGCACAACCCATCAGAAGACAGGGGTAGCAAAGGGTCAGAGACCCAGCCAAGCAATGGCAGTCCGGCCTGCTTACCCAACAGAGGCAAGAAATCAGAAAGGAGCTCGGTCCAGTGACTACAAGAACAGACTTACAGAACTAGGTAATTAACAGTGGGTACTCCAAGCCAGGGTCAAAATGAGATAGCCAGGCAAACAGCACAACAAGGCAAACCAGACAGAACAGTGGGTACAAGACAAACAGGACAACCCCCCAACGAGACTCAGACCCAGAGCCCCTTATATCCACCTGCCAGCAAATAGGTCTCAGGTGCACCTTCTTAAGCCAAGATGATCCTATTTGGGCTCAATGGTGAAAGGAGGGACGGCTACAAGACCCGGAGTCTGGAGCCCATGGACCGGATCAAGACCCAGAATGTGGGCTCCGGACCGGACCATAACAAGTATCCGTCCACCCTGTAACTTTGCATCAGTCAAACGGAGGCCCTCTCCTTCTGGGGTGCCTTGAGGCACTCGTGTGGCAGCAGAGCTCTCAACAGTTACGATTGAATATTCTCATTTCAGCCTGATACAGCTAAAAAACACAATTGCTTCCGAGGTCAGTACAGTCAGCAGAGATGTCTTAATGCATTTAAATGAACTTTTGCTTCTTAAAACTGACAGAAACAAGGCTGATTGTGGACGGACTCCTCGCTGGATTCTATGTAGGAAACATGGCTGCAGGTCAGAGATTTAAGGAAACGGGATTTCAAACTCCCAATACCTTCTTGCTGGCAAACTTGCGGTCTCTGGTGAATAAAAGCAATGATTTCAGAGCTGGGGTGCTGAATGAGAGGAACATTAGGACCGCATATGTCCTCTGTTTCACGGAAGCCCGGTTAACCCCTTCCATACTGGATGCAGCGATTCTGATCAGCAGGTTTACTCTACACTGTCATAATAGATCTATGGAGTCTCTCAAAAGGCTGAGGTGGAGGAGTATGCCTCATGATCAACTCTTCTTGGTGCATAAAGTGATCAGTGATGTCCCAATTCTGCTCACCCAAACCTGGAACATCTAGCAGTTAAGTGCGTCCATTTTACTTACCACGGGATATTTCCAGGATCATTTTGGTAGTGGTATACATTCCACCTCAGACCAATGTCCTTCAGCCTTTGGATGATCTGTGCAATGTGATCAACATCCACGAAACAGCTAACATCTTCACCATCATTTTGGGGGATTTTAACCAGACCGGTTTTATAAAAATCACAAAGCAATTATCATCAACAGAACACTTGCAACACCAGAGGAAACAACACACTGGACCAAGCTACACCACTATCAAGAATGCCTACCATGCTATTCCACGCCCTCACTTCGTGAGGTCTGATCACCTGGCTGTACTTCTACTGAAGACTGCAGCACCAGTAGTGAGGACCAAGAAGGTATGGACAAGGAAAGCACAAGAACACGTATAGGACTGCTTTGAATTGGTGGACTGGACTGTATTCAGGGATTCATCTTCGAATCTAGATCAGTATGCTTCACTTGTTACCGATTTCATTAAAACCTATGTGGATGAGTGTGTGCCTACAAAAACTTACTGAACATTCCCAAACCAAAAGCCGTGGATGAACCAGGAGGTACATTGTCTGCTGAAAGCTAGATTTGAGGCATTGAAGTCAGGCGACCCAGCTCTGTACCAGAAAGCAGGTACGGTTTGCAGAGGGCTATTTCAAAGGCGAAGAGACAATTTCAAATGAGGTTGGAGGCAACATCGGTTGTACAACAACTCTGGCAGGTTTTGCAAGACATTACTTCCTACAAAGCGAAACCCAATAGTACGAATGGCAGTGATGCTTCACTACCAGATGATCTCAACACCTTCTATGCCCGTTTGAAAGGGAGAATATAACCACAGCTGTGAAGATCCCTGCTGCACCCGGTGACCCTGTTGATCTCTGTCTCACAGGCCAGTGTCAGGCTGTCTTTAAAGAGGGTGAACCGTCGAAAGGCCGAAGGTCCCAGTGGTGTACCTGGTAAGGTTCAAAAACCTGTGCCAACCACCTGGCGGGAGTAGTCAAGCACATTTTCAACCTCTCACTGTTACAGGCTGCAGCTAATGTCATAAGCAGCTTATATTTTAATGTATCATACGAAAGCAAGGTAAGCTCAGGGTGTTTATCAACGCATGGAATCATAATATTGCAGCCATTAGTAATACTTGCTTGCAGGAGGGGCAGATCTGGCAGCTCAATATTGCAGAGTTCCATTTATTTAGCGCGACAGAGTGGAAATAATCACTAGTCAGGGAAAAAAACGTCAGGACACTGCTAAATTAGGACAGATTGGAGAACTCATCTAATGAATTGTTATGGGTGGAACTGAAGATAACCATGTCAACAGGACTATATTACAAACCGGCCAACAATGTCGGGACACCTCAGAAACAAATGTGTAGAGAGATCGTAGACTGCTGCAAAGTGATTTTAACTTCCACATCTGCAGCATCCAGCATCTGCAGATTTTCTCTTCTTTGCTTTTTAACCTTTACATGTTGACTGGGACTCCCATACTCTAAAAGGACCAGATGAAATTGAGTTTACATGTGTTTTTGAATGTTTCCTTAAACAGACGGGGAAGGTGACAAATGTTTGTGTAAGGAAACAATTTGTATCTAGTGATCATTATGCCACTAGTTTGAAAGTAACTGTGAAAAATGACTGGTCTGCTCCAGAGGCTCAGATTCTAACTTGGAGAATGGCCATTTTTGATGGTATCAGAAAGGATCTGGCAAATGTGGATTGGGACAGGCTGCTTACTGGGAAAAAGTGTACTTGGTAAATGGCTAGCCTTCAAAAATGAAATTGTCAAAGCACAAAGCATCAACGTGATTGCCAGCATAAAAGTTAAAATAACACGTATAGGGAATCTGGTTTACAAAAGTTAGTGAGGTCCTGGTTGGAAAATGGAGGTGTATAGACAGATGTGAATGAACAAGTAACCCTTGGAGTTGAAGAAATGTAGGAGAACACTTAAGAAAGAACTCGCGAGAACTAAAAGAAGGCATGAGATTGCCACATCAGACATATATAGATCTCATAAAGCAAATGGATTGCAAAGGTCCTCTGCAATATCAGAATGTTAATCCATACGTGGAACCAAAAAGGCAGAGGAGATCTAAATTTTTTTTTGCATCTCTATTCACTGAGGAGACGGTCACGGAGTCTATAGGAGTGAAGCAAAGCAGCATCAACTTCATGGGTATTAGAAGGATTACTAAAGAGGTGGTGTTTGTTGTCCTTATGTGAATTAGGGTGGATAAATTCTCAAGGCCTGATAAGGAACCTTCTCGGATTTTGTAGGAAGCAAGCGCAGAGATTGCAGTGGCCCTAGCAGAGATATTTAAATCATCCTTAGCGACAACTGAGGTTCCTGAGAAGTAGAGGATGGCTAATTTTGTTCCATTGTTTAAAGAAAGGTTCTAAAAATATACGAGGAAATTATAGACCAGTGAGCCTGTCATCTGTAGAGTGAAAGTTTTTTGAAGGTATTCTGAGAACCCACTTATGTTCATCATTGGATAGACGAACACTAATTAGACATAGTCAGCACGGCTATGTGAGTGATAGGTGATGTGTAAAGGGTTTATCGAGGAATTTACCAGGACCTTTGATGAAGGTAAGGCAGTGAATGTTATCTACATGGACTTTCAGCCAGGTCTGTAACAAGGTCTGGCATGGAAAGTTGGTTAATTTGGTTCTGTCGCTCAGCATTCAACATGAGAGTGTAAATTAGGTTAGACATTGGCTTTTTAGGGAAGCCAGAGAGTGGTGGTAGATGACTGCCTGGCTGACTGGAGGCCTGTGGCTGGTGGAGTACTGCAGGGATCGGTTCTGGGTTCGTTGTTGATGTGAACTATATCAATGATCTGGATAATGTGGTTAACTGGATCAGAATATTTACAGATGACATCAAGATTGAGAGTGTAGTGGACAGCGAGGAAGACTATCAGAGCATACAGCAGGATCTGGACAAGTTGGAAAAATGGGCTGAAAAACGACAGACAGAATTTAACGCAGAAAATGTGAGGTGTTGCAGTTCGGTAGGACCAAACAGGGTAGAAGATAGACAGTAAACCGAAGGGCTCTGAGGACAAAGGGGCCTGTGCATAGCCATCCATAATTCATTGAAAGTGGCATCACAGGTAGACTGAGTTGTAAAGAACGATTATGGCACATTGGCCTTCATAAATCCAAGTGAAGACAGCAGGAGATGTGATGTGATGATAAAGTTGCATAAAGCGTTGGTGAGGACTAATTTACAGTATTGTGTGCAATTTCATTCAGCTACCTACAGGAAAGTTAGAAATAACGTTGAAAATTTGCAAGGATATTGCTGAGAATGGAGGAACTGAGTTATAAGGAAAGATTGAATTGGTTAGGATTTTATTCATCTGAACGTTGAAGATAGAGAGGAGAATTAATAAAAGTATGCAAAACATGAGGGGTATACATAGGATAAATGCAATCAGCTGTTTTCCACTCAGGATGGGTGGGCCTACAACTAGAAGTCATGGGTTAAGTCTGAAAGGTGAGAAGTTTAAGGGGAACATGAAGAGAAACATCTTCACTCAGAGGGCCGTGAGAGTATGGGGCTAGCTGCCAGCGCAAGTGGTGAATGAGAGCTAGATTCCAAAGGATGATAGTGGTATGGAAGGCTATGGGCCAGGTGCAGGTCGATAGGAATAGGCAGTTTTAATGGTTTGGCATGCACTACATGGGTTGAAGTGCCTATATCTGTTCCATACTTTGGTATGACTCTATGATTCCATTATAGTGTCCGTAGACCTTAAAATTCATTTTGAATAATGAGTTAAATATTAACGATCATAAGACTATAAGAAATAGGAGCCATTTAGCACATTGAGTCTGCTCCACCATTTCGTCATGGTGATCCATTATTCCTCTCAGCCCCCATCTTCTCCCTTCTCCCCATATCCCTACATGCCCTGACCAATCAATAATCTACCAACTTCTGTCTTAAATATATACAAAGACTTGGTTTCTACAGTTGCACAGTGGCAAAGAATTCCACCGATTCCCTACTGCGGCTAAAGAAATTTCTCCTCATTTTTGTTCAGATATGACGGTCCTATATTCTGGGACTGTGTGCTCTGATCTTAGACTTTCCCACCATAGGAAACATCCCTCTGCACATCCACTCCATCGAGGCCTTTCACCATTCGGCAGTTTTCAATGAGGTCACCCCTCCTTCTTCTGAATTCTAGTGAATACAGGACCGGAGCCATCAAATGCTCTTCATATGACAAGCCGTTCAATCATGGAATCATTTTCATGAACCTCCTTTGAGCCCTCTCCAGTTCAAAGCAAATTCTTTCTAAGGTGAGCTGCCCAAACCTTCTCACAGTACTCCAAGTAAGATCGGAATTGTGCTTTATGAAGTTTCAACATTAGAGCCCTGGTTTTATCTTCTAGTTGGAACAGAACACGGAAACACAGAAAACCTACACCACAATACAGGCCCTTTGTCCCACAAAGCTGTGCCGAACATGTACTTAGCTTAGAAATTACCTAGGGTTACCCATAGCCTTCTATTTTCCAGAGCTCCATATACCTGTCTAGGAGTCTCTTGAAAGACCCTATTGTATCTGCCTCCAGCACCGTGGCCGGCAGTCCATTCCACACACTCACTGCTCTCTGAATAAAAAAACTTACCTGTGACATCCCCTCTGTACCTGCTTCCAAGCACGTTAAAATTCTTCCCTCTTGTGTTGGCCATTTTGGCTCTGGGAAAGAGCCTCTGACTACTTACATGATCAATACTTCTCGTCATCTTATACACCTCTATCACCTCTCATCTTCCGTCACTCCAAGGAGAAAAGACCAAGTTCACTCAATCTATTCTCATAAGAAATGCTCCCTAATCCAAGCACATCCTTGTAAATTGCATCTGCAGCCTCTCTATAGTTTCCATATCCTTCATGTAGTGAGGTGACAAGAACAGGGTACATGGAGCTTAGAAAAATAGAGGGCTATGGGTAACCCTAGGTAATTTCTAAAGCGAGTGCATGTTCAGCACTTAGTGTCTATATGCTCAAGCTTTTCAGTCTGCTGTAAGTCATCCCTACAATTGCCAAGATCCTTTTCCTCAGTGAATACTAACTCAATGTATTCATTAAATACCCCTGCTACCTCCTCCGATTCCATACACACTTTTCCACTGTCACACTTGATAGGTCCTATTCCCTCACATTTTACCCGCTTGTTCTTCACACACTTGTAGAATACCTTGGGGGTTTCCTTAATTCTGCCCGCCAAGGCCTTCTCATGGCCCCTTCTGGCTCTCCTAATTTCATTTTTAAGCTCCTTCCTGCTAGCCTTATAATTTTCCAGATCTCCATCGTTACCTAGTTCTTTAAACCTTTTGTAAGCTCTTCTTTTCTTCATCACGTTCCTTTAACCTATCATCTGTTCCCTGTCTCATTGTTGTGTACTTATGCAGAACACCAGGCAGATATGCCCTGAACATTTGCCACATTTCTGCCGTACATTTTCCTTATGAATATATGATATATATGTACAGTATCAGAAATACATCTTATGGAAGTATTTGTTTGATGATGAACTTCAATAAAAAATAAATTACAAAAAAGAATATCTGTTCCTAATTTATGCTTCCAAGTTCCTGACTGATAGCTTCATATTTTCCCTTACTCAATTAAATGCTTTCCTAACTGTCTGTGCCTATCCCTCTCCTATAGAGAGAATTGTGATCACTATCTCCAAAATGCTCTCCCACTTAGAGATCTAACACCTGACCAGGTCCATTTCCCAATAACAGATCAAGTACAGCCTCTCCTCTTGTAGGCTTATCTACATATTGTGTCAGAAAACCTTCCTGAATACACCTAACAAACTCCACCCCATCTACATCCCTTGCTCTAGGGAACTGCCGATCAATATTGGCGAAATTAAAATCTCCCACCACAACAACTCTGTTATTATTGCATTTTTCAAGGATCTCTCTCTCTATCTGTTTCTTGAGCAGTATTCGAGTCTCTGATGGACAGGTAAGTCCATGATTTCTCTCGCTATCCTTTTTCAGGGGTCGTTTCCTAGTGACATCTACAAAGCTGGCCCCATCCCATGGCAGTGGTAGGGACGGGTCTATCCAAAGTGCTATAAGAGGTTTCGCTCAGTTCTTGCACAGGATGAGTGAGTTATGATGTGGATGGTGGTAGGAAGGCTGCAGTTTGTCACCAGCTTCTCGAGTTTATTAAATCATTCTGGCCTATCTCTTTGGCTTTGAAGGATGTTTTCCAAATGGTGGGCTAGATATGTAACTATTTTCCGCTACACTGTCTATCAGGAGTCCCAGTTTCAGAGTATGCCGGTGAATATGTGTGATCAGGCTTGGTCAGTGGAGGTCCATAAGCAACATCCAGAGGTATTGTGAGAGCTGAATTAAATTTACTATCAATTCATTGTCGCTATATACATCACCTAAGATCTGTCCCTACAATCGTCAAGGCTTCTAATCCTTCCCATCGCTGCCCTTCTGCTTCAAATTGCGCGAGTGATGTAACAAGCAAATCATCTAACCAGGAATAGTGGAAGAAACTGTTTGGACCAATAGCTCCACCTGGCGGTCAACCACTTGCATGGCTGTGCAGACGCGGCTGTGACGACCTCACTGACAATGTGTCCCACAGCTGCTGGAGTGAATCCACACACAGCTCCACCACAGTGCATTTAGCCGGTACCTGCAGCCAATGTATCATTGTCGAGTCCGAGAATTGTCCACAATTCCCAATAACATCGGCGAAGCATGCTACGGTGCAACCGGTCATCATTTCTCCCCAGTGTTGTCTCCTACCGTACTCCGCTCAGAAAAAAATGCAATAGTGTTGTGTTCGTTACAACATTGATCGCTGGGTAATACAACACTCAGCATAAGAAGCGGCTCAGTTACCCATCAACACCAGACTGGTGCCTTTCTAAATAAATTCAATATATTCCCTTATTTTACCTTGAAGAGTGCAAGAAAGCAGAGTGTGTGTGTGTGAGAGAGAGAGAGAGATTTGAAGCACTTGAACAGGTGCGTGTCAAAAGAAATGTTTACTGAGATATGGATTATCATAGAAAGGAATTTGTTTGTATGGAAGCATTGGGCCAAAAGCCTTGTTTCTGTGCAGGTGAAGAGTCCCAACCCAAATCGTCGCTTCTTTATTCCTTTCCTTAAATGCTGCCGATCTGCTGAATTTCTCCTGCGTTCTGTGTATTTTTTTGCTGTATTGTGTTATAACTATGACCTGTCATAAAATTTATCTCTCTCTAATGATAGGTTTGGCACAAAGCAGTTTTGAAAAATTGGAGTAATACGCAGGTTTGCATGATTCTGTTTGCATCGAAATTTCACCTGGAAATGATTGCTGTATCGTGAAGGTTTGCATTATCATCAAGAGCAAATGAATGGTGGCGAAGGGTTTGAGGGCAATTATATTTAAAGGGGTTTCTCAGTACCTCGTGATTTTTTGTTAAAGGCTTTTATTGAAAACGAGCAAGACCATGGACAGTGGGGAATGTTGCTCCCTGCCGTTCCCATACAGTCGTCAGGTCGAGAGGACGAGAATATAAAATTAAGGACATAATGCTGAGATTTTATAAGGCACTGGCGAGGCCCCACTAGATAGTGAGCATTCTTTGTCTCGCTTTCTAAAAAAGGATGCGCTAACATTGGAGAGGGTTCACAGGAATGATTCAGGGAATGAAAGAGTTATCATATTTGGAGGCTCTGACCTGTACACGCTGGAAATTAGAAGAATGAGGAGGGATCTGATTGAAACCTATCGAACGCTGAAAGGCTTCGACACGGTGGATGTAAAGAGAATAGTTCCTTAGGCAGGGGAGTCTAGAACCAGAAGGCACAGCCTCAGAATAGAGGGTCGCCAATTAAGAACAGAGATGAAAATAGATTTCTTTTGAAAGAGGATGATGAATCTGTGGAATTCGTTGCAAGTGGTGGCTCCGAGAACAGGTTACCCCGGGTGCATTCAAGGTGGCAGTGGATAGGTTCTGGATTATTCCTGAGCATGAAAGGTTATGGGGAGAATTCAGGAGAATGGAATTGACACGGAAACCGATCAGCCATAATGAAGTCACGGAGAAGACTCGATAGGCCAAAAACCCTAACTTTCTTCTTATGTCTTATGATATTATGGTCTAAGAGTACATTTGCAGATCATTTTTGTGCACATGCCCCGCCCACACTTTCACTCTCAGCTGCCAGTAGGCTGCAGCTCTGAGCCATACTATTGACAGTCATTAAAAACCTCTCATACTATGGGGTGACTGGAGTTGCGGCATCTCATATATTCTCCACCTGCCAATATTTCCTTTGGTCACGATAGAGTTTATCAAATGTGTTCAGGGAAGTTTCCTTCATCAGTGCTATATACAGAAGTCCCAACGACAGAGTATATGAGGGAATGGGACAGGGCAGGTTTTTGACAGAACTTTTGTAGAGGAAATCTTTGCATCTAGTGATCATAATTCAATGAGCTTCGAAGAACATATGTAATAAGATACATCTAGTCTGCTGGAGGAAATTCCAAATTGCAGAAAGGCCAATTTTGATGGTATCAATAGGGATTGGGATTGGGATAGGTTGTTTTCTTGGTAAAAGGCGAGGGGGGCTTCAAAGGTGAAATTGTGAGCTTATATGTGCCTGTCAGAATAAAAGGTTAAGTTAACAGGTAAGCATGAACTTTGGATTTCAAGATATATTGAGGCCTAGGTTAAGAGTATTGGGTAGTCTATGTTATCACCTCATTAACGTAGTCATATCTTTCTTATTTCCCCTTTCCACCATAAAGCCTCACAATATGTGATCTCCAGTCTGCTTTGACTCAGCACTGCTATCATATTTTCCCTGACTAGTAACATCATCCCCTTTACGCCCTGCTTTCAGATATACAGGGCACAGAACACTACGCCCTGCTTTCAGATATACAGGGCTCAGAACACTACGCCCTGCATTCAGATATACAGGGCTCAGAACACTATGCCCTGCATTCAGATATACAGGGCTCAGAACACTACGCCCTGCGTTCAGATATACAGGGCTCAGAACACTATGCCCTGCATTCAGATATACAGGGCTCAGAACACTACGCCCTGCATTCAGATATACAGGGTTCAGAACACTACGCCCTGCATTCAGATATACAGGGCTCAGAACACTACGCCCTGTATTCAGATATACAGGGCTCAGAACACTACACCCTGCGTTCAAATATACAGGGCTCAGAATACTATGCCCTGCGTTCAAATATACAGAGCTCAGGAAACTAGGCGCACTGCACTCAAACTTTTGATCCTGACTTAGGTCTTAACAGCAGCTGTCGCCACAATCTCTTCACTATCTATTCTGGCAGGGTTCCCATCTCCCTGCAAGTCTAGTGTGAACCTAACCCCATCTCTCCACCCTCGATAACATTAGCAGATTTTCCCGCTAGGATATTACCGCCGCTGTCCATTTCAGTTGCAAGCCTTCTCTTCTTTTCAGATCCCACCAACCCTGGAAGAGAACCAAATAATCCAAGGATCTGACACTTTCCAATGGGAATCTTGCCATGGGAGCAAGATTCTAGCCATTTGGCCCATCTACTCATAGGTATCTCAGCATCCCCACTTCACCTGCCTGAACAAAGTATCTGTGGGTGAGGATAAAAGGTGCACGTTGTCAACTTTTTGATGTCGACCCTGCCTTAGGTCTGAAGCCAGAGGACAGCAGTGCATAGGGGTGGGGTGGAGGATAGTGGAAGTCAAGTGGAACTAGAAGAGGACTGTACTGTATTGGATCAGTTGTGAGAATGTGCCAATGCGCATGGGGCCATTTGATTGGGTGAGAGGTACTCCCGGGCGTTCTAGTGCGTACATTTTCCTCTCGGAGGCCGGGGTCGTCGGTCCCACACTAAGCTGTCCAGCGAGCACCGTGACCAGCATGACTTCATAAAAACGTTTAAGCACACGTTGCCATCCTTTCTCTGTCTGCGTAACAGAAAAGTTCCCCTTCATTGCCACAGAGGCCAAAGTGGAAGAGCAACTTTGCGTTCCGCTTGGACAGTTTACAACCCAACGGTATTGATAGGTAACTCACACCAGAATTCCCTTCCCACACATATTTGCGTGGCCAATGAGTTCTCTCCCTTCATGTGCCTCTCCCATCTGATGACATTGTCACTGAGAAACTGTTTTTTTTCCCAACATGACATCACAGACAATCCCTGATCGCTGTCTCGATGCCTGGCCCGAGGTCTAGAATATAAAAGCCAAGGATGTAATGCTGAGACTTTATAAGGCGTTGGTCAGACCACACTTAAAGCATTGTGACCAACTTTAGGCCACTAATCTACCGACAAGAGTTCAGAAGAGGTTCACAAAAGTTATTCAGAGTCTGACAATGATTAATTGAAGAGGAGCGTTTGATGGCTCTGGGTCTATATTCATTGGGCTTTGAAAGAAGGAGGGGTGGATCTTATCAAAACTTGTTGAATTCTGAAAGACCTAGATAGAGTGGAGGTGAAGAGGATGGTTCCTGTAAAGGCTGATTCTAAGACCAGAGGGCTCAGACTCAGTACATAAGAATGTCTCTTTAGAACATATGAGAAGATGTTCCTTTAGCTAGAGTGCAGTGAATTGGTGAAATTAATTTGCTACATTCTACTTTATCCCACGCTCCAGGATGCTGGATGAAACAAAAACTAGAGTTCATTGTTTAAGAGTGAAAGATTAAATATTTAGGTGCAACTTAGGGGGATCTTCTTCACAGAGTGTGGTGAGAATCTGGAATTAGCAGCAAGATGAAGTGTTGGGTGTGAGTTCAGTTGCAACATTTAAGAAAGGATTGGATAGTTACATGGAAGAGAGAGGTATAGTGGCTTTTGACCCTGGGGGGGTGGGGGGAGTTGATATGTCTATATGTTTTAAAACAGTTAGCAGCAACTAGATGGGCCAATAGACATGCTGTGTGCTGTAATGTTCTATAACTCTGTGGCTTCAATGCCAAACCTATGTACAACAGTAACTTTTGTCCCAACAAATATCCCCAATGTCTCAGAAAATGAAAGCAGAATTGTTAACTTTTCCCTATGGCACCCCGACAACACTCCTTTCCAATTACAGGGAGGTATGGACTTGCTTCGCTAGATATCTCTGTTCCACAATTCGTCCCAGACCCTGTTTATTTGCAAGTCTGGCTAAATATGCCTGTGGTTTTATGCATCACTTTTAATGTTTGTGAGACTGCCACCTGCCATTTCTCTGCTCATATACCCAGCTGGGAAACAGTCTGCATTGTGAACTTGGCTGCCAGGGCGGGGTGGTGGGGTGGGGGGGCGTGTTGGACTCACGCCTCACCTTTGCCATGGAATGGGATGCCTATTAAGTCAGATTGAGCTCAAGTTAAGTAACTTCTGCTTTACAGCTAGCAGAACCTCTCCCAACTGCCAATTGGGAAAGGACTCGATGGCCCAACAGAAAACAGTTAACTTGGCTGTGGCTTGTGTGATGTGGAAAGGCAGCATGTCCTCATTGGAATACAGTGATTGTCCTGGGTCCCGAGAGCCTCTCGTCTGCAGATCTACTCTGGGCCGGGGTTAGGTACAGTTGTCAGCTTGCAAGCTGGGTTCCCCACCCAGGCTACTAACACAGTCGATTGATAGTTTGTTCATCACTCGCCTGTGAGGAAGATTTTCCCAGTGCCTTGCAGATTGTCCAGCCACACCCATGCAAACAGAAAACCAGCATAGGGTCCAAACTGTCTATTTCCTGTAGTGATATACAGGCCAGTGAAAGCATGCAGCTTCCAGAGTCATTGGCTCTGAAACATGGGATCCAGGGAAATTTGAAAAAGTCGACCCAAACACATGAGATTGTGGAAGTGTTGGAAATCCAGAGCAACGCACATGAAATGTTGAGGGAACTCAACAAGTCAGCAATTATGGAAACGGATAATGAGTTGAGCTTTTGAGCCAAAACCCATCAAAGTGGACCCAAAATAGTTATAAGAGGTAGTGGGTGATAGTGGAGAGGTTTCTCTTGTGCCTGGAAGAAGGTGAACAGTGAAGTACCATAGGGACCCGTATAAGGGCTCCTGTTGCTTATAAGTTACAATGGCAACTGTGAACGAATATAGGGTGGAGATTTTATGAAAATTGCCAGCATTGTTGATGATGGGGTGTCTTGGGCTGTTGACTGATGTTGATCAGTTGACAAAATTGTCAGGAGCATTGGCAAGAGCAGCTGAATCCTAACGAGCACGAGGAGATATCGAATCCTAGAATTATATAACCATATAACAATTACAGCATGGAAGCAAGCCATCTCGGCCCTTATAGTCCGTGCCGAATGCTTAGTCTCACCAAGTCCCATTGACCCGCATTCAGCCCATAACCCTCCATTCCTTTCCTGTCCATATACCTATCCAATTTTGCTTTAAATGACAATACCAAAACCGCCTCTACCACTTCTCTACTACATACTGGAAGCTCATTCCACACAGCTACCACTCTTTGAGTAAACAAATTCCCCCTCATGTTACCCTTAAACTTTTGCCCCCTAAGTCTCAACTCATGTCCTCTTGTTTGAATCTCCCTACTCTTAATGGAAAAAGCCTATCCACTCAACTCTATCTATCCCCCTCATAATTTTAAATACTTCTATCAAGTCCCCCCTCAACCTTCTATGCTCCAAAGAATAAAGACCTAACTTGTTCAATCTTTCCCTGTAACTTAGGTGCTGAAACCCAGGTAACATTCTAGTAAATCTTCTCTGTACTCTCTCTATTTTGTTGACATCTTTCCTATAATTCGGTAACCAGAACTGTACACAATACTCCAAATTTGGCCTTACCAATGGCTTGTACAATTTTAACATTACATCCCAACTCCTATGCTCAATGCTCTGGTTTACAAAGGCCAACATACCAAAAGCTTTCTTCACCACCCTATCCACATGAGATTCCACCTTCAGGGAACTATGCACCGTTATTCCTAGATCACTCTGTTCTACTGCATTCTTCAATGCCCTACCATTTACCATGTATGTCCTATTTGGATTATTCCTACCAACATGTAGCCCCTCACACTTATCAGCATTAAACTTCATCTGCCATCGCTCAGCCAATTCTGCTAACTGGCCTAAATCTCTCTGCAAACTTTGAAAACCTACTTCATTATCCACAATGCCACCTACCTTAGTATCATCTGCATACTTACTAATCCAATTTACCACCCCATCATCCAGATCATAGAAGCATAGAGACAGTTTCTTTAGCCCACTGAGACCATCATTCCGGTCTACACTAATACCACCATATTCCTCCACGTTCTGTTCATTCAGCAGTCTGTCTGGATGCCTGTTAAACGCTGTTGTCTTCCTACCTCCATCAACCAGCAGTTCTTCCCACCACACAATCCATCCCTAACAACTGTCTACTGATATTAACTAATCTTAGTGTGAAGATATCCCACACATCCATTTCAACTTTTCTCCTCTCATCTGAAATTTTGACTTTTCAGCTTTAGACGCATTGACCACTGGGGACAAAATGTTATACCTCTTCCATGTCACAACCAAGAGAAAATCTGCAGATGCTGAAAATCCAAGCAACACACACAAAATGCTGGCCCGAAACATTGACTGTAGTCTTTTCCATAGATGCTGCCTGGCCTGCTGAGTTCCTCCAGCACTTTGTGTGTGTGGCCCCTCTCATGTGACCTCTTAGCATCCTTTGTTTCTGAAAAAAACATTTGCAGCTTGTCCAGTCATTAGAAGTGAAGAACGTAAGGAATAGGAGCTGGACTAGGCCAACAGGCCCATCGTCTGCTCTACCATTCTAGTTGTGAACTCATCTCTACTGCCTGTTTTACCTCATAACCTCTAATTTCCCCTGGTATGGAAAAATAAATCTGCGTCTTAAATGTATTTAATCAGGTCCCCTCTTGTTGAAAGTTTTCACCTTTTAAATAACAACTCTAGTTTCTATTTTAACTTCCAAAGTGTATTTACTTATATTTTACAACACCTACCAGACCTCTGACCACTCACTTAATCTATCCATATCACTCTGCAGGCTACCTGCACAGTTTGCATTTTTCTACAGAATTTAGTGCCATATGCTACATTCGGCCCCCTTCGTACAAATCGTTAATGTACTGTACATTGTGGATGTATGTGAGCACATCATTGATCCCCGCGGTGACATGCAGAGGGTGTCATAACTGACTGCCAACCAGAGAGGATGAACACAGGGCCCTGGTGGAGGACTTGGTCAAATGGGGCAACTAAATCATCTGCAGCTCAACATCAGTAAGACAAAGGAGATAGCAATGGACTTTAGGAAGAATAAGTCTTCACTGTTCCCTGTCATTCTTGATGGTGAGGACTTGGATGTGGTGAGGACCAACAAGTACCAGGAGGTGCACCTGGATGACAGACTTGAGTGGAACACCAACACAGAGGCTGTGGACAAGAATGGCAGAAATCATCTCTACTTCCTAGGGAGACTGAGGTCCTATAGTGTAGAGTACGCAGGTCTCTCATTCACATGTTCTACCAGTCTGCTTCTGCAGGTACAATCTTCTATGCAGTGGCGGCTGAGGCAATGGCATCAATACAGGTGATGCCAACAGGCTCAATAAATGGATTAGAAAATCTGTCTCTGTTATAGCAGTCAAACCAGACACTCTGGAGGATGTGCTAGTATCAAAGGACCCCTCAGAAAACCCTGGCAATTTTGGACATGGCTTCTCACCCTCTGCATGTCACCTTGACTGAACAGAGGAAAACTTTATCATAGAAAATAGAATAGAATGATACATTTTGCGATGCACCCAGACCATTCATCAATAATGTAACCTGGGATTACAGTGTGTTGTGGGTTTTTCAACATCAGACACCCTCGTCCGGGGGACCTAGCCCAGTCTGTCTGAGTAGCATTCTGCCATAGCCACCTCTAGGTTTGTTTTGTTGTTTCTGTGGTATTTCTGATGGCTTTACACTTCTGGGCCCTTATGGCACCCATCCAGCTGCAGGCTCTGCAGAGGGATTGACCAGAAAACCCTCTGCAGCCCAGATCTATGGGCATGTAGTGTGCCCAGCTCCCTTTGCTGCATTGCAGAGGGATAGGAACAGACAAGTTAGGGAAATGTTTAACTGGAGTAAGACGAGATATGAGGCTATCAGGCAGGAACTTGGAAGCGTAAATTAGAAGCAGATGTTCTCAGGGAAACGTACGGAAGAAATGTGACAAATGTTCAGGGGATATTTGCATAGGGTTCTGTATAGGTATATTTCAATGAGACAGGGAAAGGATGGTAGGGTGCAGGAACTGTGGTGTACAAAGGCTGTTCTAAATCTAGTCAAGATGAAAAGAAGAGCTTATAAAAGGTTAAGAAAAAAGTAGCTGATGATAGAGATCTAGAAGATTATAAAGATAGCAGGAAGGAGCTTAAGAATGAACCCACGAGAGCTGGAAGGGGCCATGAGAAGGCCTTGGTGGACAGGATTAAGGAAAACCCCAAAGCATTCTACAATTATAGGAAGAGCAAGAGGATAAGATGTGAGAGAACAGGACCAATCAAGTGTGACAGTGGAAAAGTGTGGATGGAACAGAAGGAGATAGCAGAGGTATTTAATGAATACTTTGCTTCAGTATTCACTACAGAAAAGGATCTCGGCAATTGTACGGATGACTTACAGCTTGAGCATATAGATATTGAGGAAGAGGATGCGCTGGAGATTTCGGAAATGATCAAGTTGGATAAGTCATGAGGAATGGACAGGAGGTATCCCAGGTTACTGTCAGAAGTGAGGGAGGAGATTTCTGAGCCTCTGGGGATGATCTTTGCATCATCAATGAGAACAGACAGACAGACAGACATACTTTACTGACCCCGAGGGAAATTGGGTTTCATTACAGCTGCACCAACCAAGAATAGTGAAGAAATATAGCAATATAAAACCATAAATAATTAAATAATAACAAGTTAATCATGCCAAGTGGAAATAAGTCCAGGACCAGCATATTGGCACAGGGTGTCTGACACTCTGAGGGAGGAGTTGTAAAGTTTGATGGCCACAGGTAGGAATGACTTCCTATGACGCTCAGTGTTACATCTTGGTGGAATGAGTCTCTGGCTGAATGAACTCCTGTGCCTAACCAATACAGTATGGAGTGGATGGGAGTTATTGTGCAAGATGGCATGCAACTTGGACAGCATCCTCTTTTCAGACACCACAGTCAGAGAGTCCAATTCCACCCCCACAACATCACTGGCCTTATGAATGAGTTTGTTGATTCTGTTGGTGTCTGCTACCCTCAGCCTACTGCCCCAGCACACAACAGCAAACATGATAGCACTGGCCACCACAGCTTCGTAGAACATCCTCAGCGTCATCCGGCAGATGTTAAAGGACCTCAGTCTCCTCAGGAAATAGAGACGGCTCTGACCCTTCTTGTAGACAGCCTCAGTGTTCTTCGAACAGGAGAGGTTCTGGACGAATGGAGGGTTGCGGATGTTGTTCCTTATTAAAGAAAGGGAGTAGTGATAGCCCAGGAAATTATAGACTAGTGAGCCTTACCTCAGTGGTTGGTAAGTTGACAGAGAAGATCCCGAGAGGCAAGATTTATGAACATTTGGAAAGGTATAATATGATTAGGAGTAGTCAGCATGGCTTTGTCAAGGGCAGGTCATGCCTTACGAGCCTGATTGAATTTTTTGAGGATGTGACTAAACACGTTGATGAAGGAAGGGCAGTAACTGTAATATATATGGATTTCAGCAAGGCATTTGATAGGGTACCCCATACAAGGCTAATTGAGAAAGAAAGGAGGCGTGGGATCCAAGGGGACATTGCTTTGTGGATCCAGTACTGGCTTGCCCACAGAAGGCAAAGAGTGGTTGTAGACGGGTCATATTCTGCATGGAGGTCAGTGACCAGTGGTGTGCCTCAGGGATCTTTTTTGAACCCCTTCTCTTTGCCATTTTTATAAATGACCTGGTTGAGGAAGTGGAGGGACGGGTTAGTAAATTTGCTGATGACATGAAGGTGGGGGGTGGTTTGGACAGTGTGGAGGATTGTTAGCGGTTACATCAGGATATTGGTAGGATGCAAAACTGGGCTGAGAAGTGGCAGATGGGGTTTAACCCAGTTAAGTGTGAGGTGGTTTATTTTGGTGGGTCAAAAATGCTGGCAGAATGTAGTATTAATGATAAGACTCTTGGCAGTGTGGAGGATCAAAGGGATCTTGGGGTCCGAGTCCATAGGACACTCAAAACTGCTGCGCAGGTTGACTCTGTGGTTGTGAAAGTATACGGTATATTGGCCTTCATCAATCGTGGGATTGAGTTTAAGAGCCAAGAGGTAATGTTGCAGCTATATAGGGCCCTCCTCCAACCCCACTTGGAGTACTGTGCTCGGTTCTGGTCACTTCACTATAGGATGGATGTGGAAACCATAGAAAAAGTGCAGAGGAGATTTACAAGGATGTTGCCTGGATTGGGGAGCATGCCTTATGAGAGGAGGTTGAATGATCTTGGCCTTTTCTCCTCAGAGCGATGGAGGATGAGAGGTGACCTGATTGAGGTGTATAAGATGATGAGAGGCATTGATCGTGTGGATAGTCAGAGGCTTTTTCCCAGGGCTGGAATAGCTAGCATGAGAGGGCACAGTTTTATGGTGCTTGGAAGTAGGTATGGAGATGTCAGGGGTAAGTTTTTTTTTACGCAGCGAGTGGTAAGTGCGTGGAACGGGCCGTCAGTGACGGTGGAGGCGGATACGATAGGGTCTTTTATGAGACTACTGGACAGGAACATGGAGCTCAGAAACATAGAGGGCTATGGGTAACCCTCTGTAATTTCTAAAGTAAGGATATGTTTGGCATAGCATTGTGGGCCGAAGGGCCTGTATTGTACAATAGGGTTTCTTTGTTTCTAATGTTTCATGCACCCTTTCTGGACAGGCACATGCATAAAATCAGTTTTGTGGAACAAATGTAGGCAAATGGAACATTCGAAGTGCACAAATCAGCCGGTAGGGAGGCCTATGCTGATGGGTGGGTTTCCATGCTGTATACCTTTGTGACTGTACAGGCAATGATTAACCCAACAGTCTATCTACAAATTATCATCATTTTCCATCAAAAATTCTGCCTCAGAGGAGAGGCTACTGCTTGGTCTGAGCTTTCTCATGGGACTCTGATGGAGAGGATTCCTGACAATACTTGGGTCTGGGCTCCAAAGCTCTGGCTTCCACTGGATTCCGGGAGTGTGAGGAGACTGTACACTTACGCCCTTGAGCTCCCAGCCTCTCCACACTTCCCCTTTGCAAATTAACGTTCCTTTTTCCCTCACCTTGGATAACGGCCGCCGAACAGTGCACTTCCCCTCCTTCCATTTCCACGTTGGTCAATGTCCCATTGCCCAAGACTGAAAAATTGCATTCCACTTTCAGCCAATAGAAAGCATGCCATGTATAATACTTGACCAGTTGGCCAAATCCCCATTCTGGCTGCCTCAATATAAATTTGGATGAAAGGAGGGTCCCGCAGATCCCGCGGAGACCTGCGGAAGGTGAGCGACTTTTCCTTTTCTCTCCGGGAATCTGGTCTGAGCAATCCGGGCTAACTATCTTTGCAGTAAATGTGTTTCTATTTTGTCATTCCCAACAGCAGCTGGAGCTGGGAGGCTTAACAGCAAGGGCCAAGGGTATAAGCCTGCAATGAAGGGGGCTAGGAAACTGGGATAAGCTCTACTTTCAGCAGAGAAGGTTAAAGAGAGGTGACAAACATGCGGGAGGAAAGTTACAAAGCTCGGATCAGAACAAGGATGACTTCATAAAATTTTATTAAGTTGTGACAGGGGTAGATAAGGTACATGGTCCTTCCAGGGAACGGAAGACTAAAACCAAAGGGTGAGGGGGAAGTGATTTACCTTGAGACGGGAAATGAATAAAATAGGACCTTCGTGGCAATATTTTCACCTAGAATGTGGTGGCTGTATGGAACGAGTCACTAGAGGAAGTGGTTCAGTCACCTAAAATTAGACATCTGAGCTGGTGCAGGGATAAGGATGGTTTAGAGGAGTATGGGTCAAATGGGTTCATTTCAAGCAGACACTTTGGTCAGCATTGAAGAGTTAGGGCAAAAGGCTTGTACTCTATAACACGGACTCTCCACAGTGTGAATCACATCTGCTCTTTCTTTCATTTCTGCAGGATGAAGTCACGTTTAATCCTGTTGCTCGGTTGTCTCTGTGTAACAGTAAACTTCTCTAGGTCACACGGTAAGATCTTCTGCGTCTGTTTCTGAGAAAGAAGGGAGGAGGGGTTGGAGAGAGAGAGAGAGAGAGAGGGGTGGTGAGAGGGGATAAGCAAAAAGATACTGGAGAGGCAGGAGTGGGGGAGTGGTGGAGGAGCAGTGGAGAGAGAAAGAACGAGAAAAGGGTGAGAGAGAAGGCAATAAAATCTGTTTCTATTTGCCTCTATGCCGTGCGAGTGGAATTGCCAGAGGAGGAGTCAAATGTGGTCAAAGGATAATACGGGGGAAAGACCCATGGATAAGGCAATAAGATTGGGGCAGAATTAGGCCATTCAGCCCATCGAGGCTGCTCCGCCATTTCATCACGGCCGATTCATTTTCCCTCGCAACCCCATTCTTCCATCTTCTCCCCATAACCTTTTATGCCCTGACTAATGAAAAACAGATCAACATCTGCCTTAAATACAGCCAGTTACCTGGCCTTCACATTCCCCCATGGTAATGAATTCCAATCATTCGTGACCCTCTGGCTAAAGAAATTTCCTCCCATCTCCATTCTAATTGGATATCCTTCTACTCTAAGGCTGCGCCCTTTGGTGCGAGACTAACCCACAATTGGAAACCTCCTCTCCACGTGCACTCTGTCTTGGCCTTTCAACATTTGAAATGCTTCAATGCAAATCCCTCCGTATTCTTTAAGTAGCAGTGCCTACAGGCCAATAGCGTCCTCTCCAAGTCAATGTCAACATCACTCTTGCCTTCCTCACCACTGAATGAACGTGCAAGTTAACCTTTAGGAAAACTGTACGTTGACTCCCACATCTCTGCATAAATGGAATTTTGAAACTTCCGCCTATTTATAAAATAAAGAGGAAAGTGCATGACCATAAACATCCCGACACTGTATTCTATCCGCCACTACTTTGCCCATTCTGCCCAAGTTCCTCTGCAGCATTCTGCTTCCTAAACATTACATGCTCTTTCACCTATCTTCGTGTTGGCTGCAACTTTGGTCACGAAGACATTAATTCTGTCATAAATTATTGATGCATATGGAGAAAGCAACTGCTCCCAAACACCAACACCTGAGGAACACCACGGGGTCATTGGCTGTCAACCTGGAAAGCCTCCCTTTATTCCCATTTCTGCCTCCTGCCAATTGGCCAATGCTCTATGGCAAGTTTCTGCAGACGGGAGGGTAACAAATGTAGATGGACAGACACCTAACTGCCCTCAACTGTTCTATTTTAACATAGACGATGATGATTCCGCCCCGGAGAACGTGATCTTCGGAGTCAGGGCGACGCAGTCAACTACATTCTCCAAATATGGAAGTGCAAGCAACGCCATTGATGGGAATCACGACAGTGAATTCCATCATTCATCGTGCAGCTGCACCAAAAAACAGTGCAATCCCTGGTGGCGTGTGGATCTGCAGAGACACTATCGCATCTACGTGGTTAGCATCACAAACCTAAACAGGAGACACTACAGGCTGAATGGAGCCGAGATCCGGATCGGCGACTCACTGGAGAACAATGGAAACAACAATACCCTGTGAGTCTCTCATCCACATCCACTATACAAAATTATGAGGAGTATAGAGGTTGGGTGGGACTACATGAGTTAAGGGTGAAAAGTGAAAAGTTTAAGGGGAACATGAGGGGAAAGTTCTTTGCAAGAGTGTGGAATGAGCTACCAGTACAAGTAGTGTATGCGAGCACAATCTCAACGTTTAAGCAAAGTACATGGATAGCAGAGGCATGGAGGGCTATGGTCTTGGTGCAAGTTGATGTAAGTGGGCAGATGAAGTGGCAGTTGAAAACTCTATGCAGTATTTTGGATGCAGCCTGATTAAAAAAGCTGCGTCATAAATTCCTGAGTTTTGAACTCAATGCGTTGACTAACAAAGGCAAGCATGTCATAGGCCTCCTTAAGCACCCTAACCATTTGTGTAGCCACTTTCAAGTAGGAATGAATTTAGACCCCAAGACCCCTCTGCTCATCAACACTGATCTCTCTTGCTCTTAAAAATACCCTTTTAATTTGATCTTCCAAGGTCTGGATAAAAATCGTCTACTATTGTTCTGCCCATATCAGCAAATGATATATATCTGTCACAAACACGAGAACTACAGATGCTGGAAATCCAAAGCAAGATACATAAAGGACCTCAGCAGGTTAGGCAGCATCTATGGAAAATGACCCTGATAAGGGGTAGTTGCCTGAAACATGAACTGTTTACTCTTTTCCATGGATGCTGCCTGGCCCGCTGAGTTCCTTCAGCATTTTGTGTGTGTTTCTTTGTATCCCGCTATATTCTTACCTTATTTGGAAAAAGAGCAATGACATAATGGTACCTGTACTTTTAGACTATAGCCCATGAAAGTCCACAGAGACTAACCAACGGAATCAAGGTATGACGGTGCCGAATCGATATAAAAAATAAATATAATAGTGGAGTTCAGTGTAGATCAGCGAGAAATCTGAAGACCAGCAATCACAAGGAAGATTGGGGCAGGGGAAGGAGGATCAATATTTTAGCCAATGCGAAATCCATATTTTGGTGTTAAATGTTGTAGCGGGTGTCTGGGGCAGTACTGGTACAGAACGAACAACGGCATTCAGAAACATAAGTTTCTGAATCTATTTCAAGGAAATCCTTCAGATGTGGGCATTTACCTTGATATTGGTTGCATCACCATATGGGATTGCGGGGAGGGGGAGGAATCTCTGCACAGGATTGGAAAAAAACCTGTTGATGGTTGTGAACCCGGTCAGCTCCATCATTGGCATTAGCCTCCCAACTATTGAAAACATCTCAATTCCCTTCAAATTCCACTATTCAAGAAGGGACCAGGGATAATCCTGGAAGCTATAGATGGGTGAGTCTCACGTCAGTGGTAGAGGTGCCACTTGAAAGAATTCTTAGGGGCAGGATTTATGAGCATTTGAAAAACCATGGTCTAATTCGGGAGAGCTAGCATAGGATTATGCGGGCCTAGTCAAGTCTTACTAACTAGTATTTAGTATTTTGAGGAGGTGTGAAGGGTGATTGATGAAGATAGAGCTGTGGATGTTGCCTGCATGCATTTTGGAAAGGCGCTTGACAAGCAACCTTATGGGAAGCTCATCGAGAATATTAAGATGCGTGAGGACCATGATGAATAGACTGCTTGGATTCAGAACTGACTTGCCCATAGAACAGAGAGTGTGGTGGTCAAAGTGACTTATTCTTGCTGGAGGTCTCCGATTAGATGTTTTGCAGGGATTTATATTGGGACTTTTGCTGTTTGTGATGTATATAACTGAACTGAATGAAAAATATAGATCGGTGGTTAGTAAGTGTGTAGATGATACAAAGATTGATGACATCATAGATCGCATAGAATAATGCCAAATAATAAGTAAATCAGTTCCAGTATTGAATAGATTAAAGATTGTGAAAAACAAATAATATATAGTAGAAAAGTGAGGTAGTGTTCAAGGGTTCAATGTCCATTTAATCATTCTCAAATGATGTCAGATCCACCGGTCTATAATTTCCTTATGTACATTAAGAGCCGTTTGTTAAACAGCGGAAGAAGCTTGGCTATCCTCCAATCCCCTAGTACCTCTCCTGTCAGAAAGGATGATTTATATATATCTTCAGGGACGTCGGAAATTTCTGCACTAGCTTGCCGTAGGGTCAGGGGAACCCGGTGTCGGGCTCTGGAAATTTATCTACCCTGATATGATTCAGGACAGCAAATACCTCCTCCTTTGTAATCGTTACTGGGTCCATGAAATAGATGCCTTTTTGTCTCAGTTCTATAGATTCTGTGTCTGTCTATTGAGTACATGAAGATTTAAAATAACATTTCAGATCTCCTCCATCTGTTTTGGCTCCACACAGGGAACACCATTCAACTTTCTTTTGGACTAGTTTCATCCCGTAAAATCCTTTTGTGTTTAACATATCTGTAGTTTCCCTCAGGATTCCTCGTCACCTTGTCTGCTAGAGCAACATTTTGCCTTCCTTTAACCTCCTGAATTACCCTAAACCCCTAAGACTGTTGGTGGTCTGTAATTTAGCTCCATTAAGTTGGTCACAGCTCTCATTTTTCTCAACTCCACCCACAACGCCAAAATAGATGCATTTTCCAGTCTGTCCTGACGGAGCACTGCCCTATTATTTTCCCTGACTGATATCGCCACCCCTCCTCCTTTTATCTCTCCCACTCTGTCACGTTTAAAACAACAAAACCCTGGAATATTCTGCTGCCAATCCTGTCCCTTCTGTAACCAACTCTCACTAATGACGACAATGACATAACTCCAGGTGTTGACCTGTGCCCTAAGCTCACCCGCCTGACTTACGATCCTTATTGTATTGAAATTTCCACAGCACAGGACAATAGTGGCACCATGCTCAATCTTTTGATTCCTGACTTTGTCTGAGGTCTAACCAAAATATGGCTCCACTAACTTTTCTGGCACTCTAGTTTAAGCCCCATCATGCAGCATTTGCCAACCTTTCCACTAGGAATTCAGTCTCCTCCAGTTAAGGTGCAAGCTGTCTCTTTTGTAGGGATCCTACCTTGACTGAATAAGAGCCCAATGATCTATAACTCTTATGCCGTCTCTCCGACACCAACTCTTTAATCACATGTTCAAATGTTTAATCTTCCTATTTCTGGCCTCATAAGTACGTGGCACTGTTATCAATCCTGAAATCACAATCCTGGAGATCGAGCCCTTTACCTTAGTACTTAACTTCCGGAATTCCCTGTACAGATCCTCGCCACTCATCTTTGTCAGGTCATTAATGCCTACATGGACCACAACCTCTGGCAGTTCATCCTCCTACTTTAGAATGCTGAAGGTTCGATTGGAAATTTCCCAGACCCTGGCACATGTGAGGCACATACCATCAGAGAATGTTGTTCTCCCTCACAGAACATCCTTTCCCTTCCCCTAACAAACGAGCCCTGTATCACCACAGCTGGCTTCTTCACCACCATCTCTTCTGGGTCACAGAGCCAGAGTCAATGCCAAAGACCTGACTGCTGTGACTTTCCTCTGCTAGGAACAGTACTCCCAACAGTATCCAGTGAATTGGACCTCCGCAAGGGTTATGGCCACAGGGATACTCAGCAGTGGCCCCTTAAGCCCTCTTCTCTTCCTGACTGTCACCCAATTTCATGCCTCCTGCACCCTGGGTGTTACTACCTTTCTATATCAATTCAAATTGAGTCACTTTTATTGTCATTTCAACCATAACTGCTGGTACAGTACATAGTAAAAATGAGACAACATTCTATGTTCTATGTTCTATCGTTCAGCCTACCCATTCAGCCTCCCGAATGATCCGCAGTTCACCTAGTTTCAGGTCCAATTTCTTAGCGTAATTTGTAAGAATCTGCAGCTGGATGCACTTCTCGCTGTTGTGATTGCCATGGACACTGGAGGTCTCCCTAACTCCCACAACCCACAAGAGGAGTATTCCACCAACCTGCCTAGCATCTCTCGTGTTCCAACTGATCAAACATAATGAAGCAGGGAAGGAATATTCTACCTGCAGCTTTTCATTTTTGCCTTTTCTCACACAAGTCTCTCCTCGCTGAAGTATGAAGAATTAAAGCCACAAGATCTCCACTCTATCTCTGTCCATTCTGACGATAGCGGCTCCATTTGGCCCTTTCATTTGTTCTTATTCATGTTATTCTGCTACTTCAGAAGGTTGGGAGGTAGCAGAAAGGAAACTACAGGGCTGTTGGTCTGACTTCAGTGGTTGGGAAGTTGTTGGAATCGATTGCTAGGGATGAGATTACTTGGAAGTGCATGACAAGATAGGCCAAAGCCAGCATGGTTTCCTGAAAGGAAGATCCTGCCTGACAAACCTACTGAAATTCTTTGAGGAAATTACAAGCAGGGTAGACAAAGGAGATGCAGTAGACATGGTGTACTGAGATTTTCAGAAAGACTTTGACAAGCTGCCATACAAAATGCTGCTTAGCAAGATAAAAGTCCATGGAATTACAAGAAGGTTACTAGCGTAGGAGCATTGGGGGCTCGGCAGAAAACAGAGACAGGGAATAAAGGGATCCTATTCTGGCAGGCTGCCGGATACCAGTGGAGTTTCACAGGGGTGGGTGTTGCAAACGGTACTTTTTACAATGTATGTTACTGATTTGGACTACAGTATTAAGGGAATTATGGCTAAGTTAGCAGATGATACAAAGATAGGTGGAGGAGCGGGTAGTGTTGAGGGAACAGAAAACATGCAGAGAGACATATACTTTAGGGGAATGGGCAAAGAAGTGGCAAACGAAATACAATGTTGAACAGTGTATGGTCATGCACCTTTGTGGAAGAAATAAATGGGCAGAGTATCATTTAGATGGAGGGAGAATTCAAAATGCAGAGATGGAGACTTGAGAGTCCTTGTGCAGGATACACTAAAGGTTAGCCTGCAGGTGGAATCGGTTGTGAAGAAGGCAAATGCAATGTTGGCATTCATTTCTACAGGTACAGAATATAAGAGCAGGGTTGTGATGTTGAGGCTCTATAAGGCACTCGTGAGACCACACTTGGAGTACTGTGTGAAGTTTTAGGCTCCTTATTTTAGAAAGGATAGACTGACATTGGAGAGGGTTCAGAGAAGATTCTTGAGAATGAATCCACGAATGAGAGGGTTACCGTATGAGGAATGTCTGACAGCTCTTGGGCTGTATTCCCTGGAGTTCAGGAGAAGGAGGGGGGATCTCGTAGAAACATTCCGAATGTTAAAAGGCCTGAACAGATTCAATATAGCAAAGTTATTTCCCATGATGGGGGACTCTTGGAGAAGAGAGCACGACTTCAGAATTGAAGGACGTCCTTTTAGAACTGAGATGCAGAGAAAATACTGTAGTCAGAGGGTGGTAAATCTGTGGAATTTGTTGCCATGAGCAGCTGTGGAGGCCAACTCATTGGGTGTATTTAAGGCAAAGATAGAAAGTTTCTTGATTATCCAGGGCACCAAAAGGTATCTGATGGAAGCAGTAGAGTGGGAATGAAGTGGATGAACCCATGATTGAATGCAGACTCGATGGGACAAATGGCCTACTTCTGCTCCTATATCTTATAGTCTTATGGTCTTAATCAATCCCAAATGCCAACTGGTCGCTTTTCGAAGCTCCACCAAAAAAAAACACTGCCGCGAGTTACTGTCATTTATAGTCGGTGAATGAACCTGAAATACGCTCCGCTCAAGCTTATCTCCCGATTGGTGGCTGATGAAAACTAAAATATAGTGGTCGCGAGTTCCTGCGTTTTATACTCGGTCAGCGACCCCGAGTGAAATCCCTCCTCTCAAGCTTCTGATCTCCCTATTAGTTGCTGGGCAAAGCTCCAAAAACAGCAACCAGATTGATTTTCAAGCTGATCGTTTTCACTGAGTTAGCATTTTGGTCCTAACGCAACCCCATGAATCAGTGAAGCATCTGGCACGGAAACAAACTCTTCCGTCCAAATGCTCTACGCCCACCAAAACTCGCATCTAAATTAGCCGCATTTGGCCTACATTACTCTAAACCTTTCTTGTCCATGTAACTCTCCATGTACATTTTCAATTTTGTTAATGTACATGCTTTAATGTACGTCTTCTGAATCACAGCAAGCAGGCAGAGGAGTAAATCGCCGGTTTTTTAGGAAAAAGTTCAGATTTTTTTTTCAAACTACTTGGGATAAAAGAGGCATGACTGCGCAGGCGCATGACCTCAGAGCGCAGAAGATTTAAAAAGAACACCGCCGTATCCAGCGGGCAGTGGAGTGAGAGGGTACAGAGTGATAGGGCTTTGGCTCAACGGGCATAGGCAGAAACGGGAAGAGGCTTCCTGCAATGGTTGAGTCTTACAGTTAAGTTACAGGTTACAGGTTTATTTATTTAGTGCTAACAGTAGCATTAGAGGTATGCATTTAGGATTAGTGTTGTGCCTGGAGTGCCAGATGTGGGGACCTTGGGAGACTCCCAGCCTCCCACAGGATTACATCTACTCCAGATGCAATGAGATGAAGCTCCTTAGGGATCATGAGAGGGATCTGGAGCAACAACTTGATGATCTTCAGCTTATTAGGGAAAGTGAGGAGGTGATCGATAGTACCTATAGAGAGATAATGGACAGCACCTCCATGACAGTCCCCCTCAGGAATCAATATATAGTTCTAGATACTGATGGAGAGATTGACCTGACAGAGGAAGACCACAACGACTGGGACTCTGGCACTCTGCCCAGTGCCGTGATCAAGAGAGCAAGGAGAAATGCCGTCGTTATAGGGGATTCCATCGTGAGGGGAACAGACGAGAGATTCTGTGAGCCGGACGAGGATACCCAGATGGTGTGTTGCCTCCCTGGTGCCAGGGTGTGGGCTATCTCGGATCGGGTCCAGAGTATTCTCAGGAGACAGGGCAAGCAACCAGAGGTCTTGGTACATGTTGGTACCAATGACATAGACAGAAAAAGAGAGGAGGTCCTGAAGGAAGAGTACTGGGAGCTAGGAAGAAAGTTAAAAAGCCGGACCTCCAGAGTAATAATCTCAGGATTACTGCCTGATCCACGCGCTAATGATTGTAAGAATAGCAGAATTAAGCAGATGAATGTGTGGCTAAGTAACTGGTGCAGGGGGCAGGGCTTCAAATACTTAGATCACTGGGATCTATTTTGGGGAATGCATGACTTATACAGAAATGATGGGTTACACCTGTATTCAAAGGGTGCTAATATCCTGGCGGGATTGTTTAATATAGCTGTTAGGGAGGGTTTAAACTGAGTTGGCAAGGGGAAGGAAACCAGGGTGTTAGGGTCGAGGAAGAGGAAAATAGAAATAAGTCAAGGAAGTCCTGCTGTTCAGGAGGATTTAAACTAATGTGGCAGGAGGATGGGAACAAGGTCAGAGAGACAGAGGGGTGTAAAATGAGAGTAGAAGCAAAAAGTAGTAAGGTGAAAAGTAAAGGTAGCAGGCAGGCAAATCCAGGGCAAAAATCAAAAAGGGCCACTTTTCAACATATTTGTATAAGGGCTAAGAGTGTTGTAAAAACAAGCCTGAAGGCTTTGTGTGTCAATGCGAGGAGCATTCGTAACAAGGTGGATGAATTGAATGTGCAGATAGTTATTAATAAGTATGATATAGTTGGGATCACAGAGACATGGCTCCAGGGTGACCAAGGATGGGAGCTCAATGTCCAGGGATATTCAATATTCAGGAGGGATAGACAGGAAAGAAAAGGAGGTGGGGTAGCCTTGCTGGCTAGAGAGGAGATTAGCGCAATAGAAAGGACGGACATTAGCCTGGAGGATGTGGAATCGACATGGGTAGAGCTGCATAACTCTAAGGGACAGAAAACGCTGGTGGGAGTTGTGTACAGGCCACCTAACAGTAGTAGTGAGGTTGGGGATGGCATTAAACAGGAAATTAGAAATGTGTGCAATAAAGGAACAGTAGTTATAATGGGTCACTTCAATCTACATATAGATTGGGTGAACCAAATTGGTAAGGGCGCTGAAGAAGAGGATTTCTTGGAATGTATGCGGGATGGTTTTCTGAACCAACATGTTGAGGAACCAACTAGAGAGCAGGCCATTCTAGATTGGGTATTGAGCAATGAGGAAGGGTTAGTTAGCAATCTTGTCATGCGAGGCCCCTTGGGTAAGAGTGACCATAATATGGTGGAAGTCTTCATTAAGATGGAGAGTGACATAGTTAATTCAGAAACAAAGGTTCTGAACTTAAAGAAGGGTAACTTTGAAGGTATGAGACATGAATTAGCTAAGATAGACTGGCAAATGATACTTAAAGGGTTGACGGTGGATTTGCAATGGCAAGCATTTAAAGATCGTATGGATGAACTACAACAATTGTTCTTCCCAGTTTGGCAAAAGAACAAACCAGGGAAGGTCGTGCACCTGTGGCTGACAAGGGAAATTAGGGATAGTATCAAGTCCAAAGAAGAAACATACAAATTAGCCAGAAAAGGTGGCACACCTGAGGACTGGGAGAAATTCAGAGTCCAACAGAGGAGGACAAAGGTCTTAATTAGGAAAGGGAAAAAAGATTATGAGAGAAAACTGGCAGGGAACATAAAAACTGACTGTAAAAGCTTTTATAGCTATGTGAAAAAAAAATTGGTTAAGACAAATATAGGTTCCTTACAGTCAGAAACAGGTGAATTGATCATGGGGAACAAGGACGTGGCAGACTAATTGAATAACTACTTTGGTTCTCTCTTCACTAAGGAGGACATTAAATAATCTTTTGGAAATAGTAGGGGACCGAAGGTCTAGTGAGATGGAGGAACTGAGGGTAATACATGTTAGTAGGGAAGTGGTGTTAGGTAAATTGAAGGGATTAAAGGCAGATAAATCCCCAGGGCCAGATGGTCTGCATCCCAGAGTGCTTAAGGAAGTAGCCCAAGAAATAATGGATGCATTAGTGATAATTTTTCAAAACTCTTTAGATTCTGGATTAGTTCCTGAGGATTGGAGGGTGGCTAATGTAACCCCACTTTTTAAAAAAGGAAGGAGAGAGAAACCAGGGAATTATAGACCATTTAGCCTGACATCGGTGGTGGGGAAAATGCTAGAGTCGGTTATCAAAATGTGATAACAGCACATTTGGAAAGAGGTGAAATCATCGGACAAAGTCAGCATGGATTTGTGAAAGGAAAATCATGTCTGACGAATCTTATAGAATTTTTTGAGGATGTAACTAGTAGAATGGATAGGGGAGAACCAGTGGATGTGGTATATTTGGATTTTCAGAAGGCTTTTGACAAGGTCCCACACAGGAGATTAGTGTGCAAACTTAAAGCACACAGTATTGGGGGTATGGTATTGATGTGGATAGAGAATTGGTTGGCAGACAGGAAGCAAAGAGTGGGAATAAACGGGACCTTTTCAGAATGGCAGGCAGTGACTAGTGGGGTACCGCAAGACTCAGTGCTGGGACCCCAGTTATTTACAATATATATTAATGATTTAGATGAGGGAATTAAATGCAGCATCTCCAAGTTTGCGGATGACACGAAGCTGGGTGGCAGTGTTAGCTGTGAGGAGGATGCTAAGAGGATGCAGAGTGACTTGGATAGGTTAGGTGAGTGGGCAAATTCATGGCAGAATCAATTTAATGTGGATAAATGGGAGGTTATCCACTTTGGTGGCAAGAACAGGAAAACAGATTATTATCTGAATGGTGGCCGATTAGGAAAAGGGGAGGTGCAACGAGACCTGGGTGTCATTGTACACCAGTCATTGAAGGTGGGCATGCAGGTACAGCAGGCAGTGAAAAAGGCAAATGGTATGTTGGCATTCATAGCAAAAGGATTTGAGTACAGGAGCAGGGAGGTTCTACTGCAGTTGTACAAGGGCTTGGTGAGACCGCACCTAGAATATTGTGTGTGCTGAATGGCCTACTCCTTCACCTATTTTCTATGTTTCTATGTTTCTATTAACCACTTCGTCTCTCAGCTCTTTCTACTGCATACTCTCAGAGTGGAAAGGGCTACCCCTCAGTTTCCTATTACATTTCTCATCTTTCACATGAAAGCTATGTTCTCTCATTATTGATACACAACTCCTCTCTCTCTGCTTGAAGCAAATACCCCAAACTCTGCAGTTGGAGAGACATTGGGCATAGAACATATAGGCTGCACCATAGTTTAATGTCATATACAATTCTGGTCACCACATTTCAGTGCGATTTCATGGTAAAAATGCAAATGTGATATAGCATGAAAATATTCTGAATGGAACGGTTCTATCATGAGGAGAGTTTGGAGAGGTTAGGTTTATTTTCGCTGGAACACAGCATTCGCTGGTCACAGATGGCAAAGAGGCACAAATAATGAAGGGCATCAATACGGTGGGGGAGAGTTAGGGGATCTGAGCAGGAATTTATTTTTTCCGGAGTGTACTAGAATATGGAGCACATTGCCTGATGAATTATGGGAAGTTGACACTCTGCCCACATTAAACGAAGGCAACGGCCCACTTGCACGACAAGATGCAGTGTTGACCTTACAATCTATATCCCCTTAACCCTTGCTTCACATTGTCTGTATATCCTGTACTTACTAACCTACCCTTCCACTTCCTCATCCAGATCATTTATACAAGTCACAAAGAGGAGGGGTCCCAGAACAGATCCATGCGGAACACCACTGGTCCCTGACCTCCATGCACAATACAAATCAGTTACAACCACCCTTTGCCCTCTGTGGACAAGCCAATTCTCAATCCACAAAGCAAGGTCTCCTTGGATCCCGTGCCTCCTTACTCTTATCAAATACCTTACTGAAATCCATATACAATACATACACTGCTCTACCTTCATCAATGTGTTTTGTTATGTAATCAGAGAATTCAATCAGGCTCATAAGGCACAACCCTCCCTTGAAAAAGCCATGCTGACTACTCATCATCGTGTCACTCCAGATGCTCATAAATCCTGCCTCTCAGGATTTTCTTCAAAACCCTGCCCACCACTGAAGTAAGACTCACTGGTCTATAGGTTTCTGGGTTATCTCTACTCCATTACTTGAGCAGGGGAACAACATTTGCAACTCTCCAATCCTTGGTACCTTTCATGTCCCTATTGATGAAGCAAAGATAATTGCAAGAGGCTCCATAATCTCCTCCCTCGTATATTCAGTGATATATTCGTCCTGTCCCGGAAACTTACTTAACAATGCTTTTCAAAAGCTCCAGGGCATCCTCTTTCTTAATGTCTCTATGTTCAAGCATTTCAGTGTGCTGGATGTCATTCCCACAATTGCCAAGGTCCTTTTCCCTGGCAAATAATGAAGCAAAAGTATTCATTAAGTAGCTCTGCTACCTTCACATTTCCATGATTGCACCTGATTGGTCCTAATCTTCCATGGCTTATCCGCTTGCTGTTCGCATACTTGTAGAATGCCTTGGGGATTTCCTTAATCGTGCTCGCCATGGCCTTCTCATGGCTCCTTGCAGCTTTCCTAATTTCATTCTTATGGTCCTTCCTGGCAACCTTGTCATTTTTAGAACTCGATCAGTGCCTATTTCCTGGAATATTTCATAAGCTCTTTTTTCTCTTCTTAACTAGATTTTCCACATCCTTGGTAGAACACGCCTCTTTTACACCAGCATCCTTCCCCTGCCTCAATGGAACATAGTTATGCAGAGCACCATGCAAATATTATCTGATAATTTGCCACAGTTCTGCTGTGCATTTCCCTGAGAACATGTGTTCCCAATTTATTCTCCAATGTCCTTGCCGAATACCATCATATTTTCCCCTACACCAATTAAATGCCCTTCCAAATTGGCTGCTCCTGTCCCTCTACAGCTATATGATTACTACTTCCAAAATGCTCTCCCAGCAAGAGATCTGACACCTGACCACCAGGTTCACTTCCCATTCCAGATCAAGTGCAGCCTCTCTTCCAGTTGGGGAGGAAACCTTCCTGAACAAACCTAACGAACTCCACCCCGTCTAAACTCATTGCTCTAAAGAGATGCCAGTCAGTATTAGACAACTTAAACTCTCCCACCACAACCACCCTAATAATATTGCGTCGATCCAGAATCTGCCACTCTATCTACTCCTAGATGCCCATATTACTAATGGGGGGTCTGTAAAACACCCAGGAGAGTTGTTGTCTTCTTCCTGTTTGTGGCTACCACCCACACCGACTCAGTAGACAATCCCTCCAAGACTTCCTCCTTTTCTACAGCTGTGACATTATCCCCGAAGAGCAATGCCATGCCCCCACCTCGTTTGCCCCTCTCCCCTTCCTTTTAGCAACATCTAAAGTGTGGCACACTCAGCAGCCATTTCTGCCAAGTCTCTGCAAAGGCCACAACATCATAGTTCCACGTATTAATCCACGCACTAACTTCATCCAACTTGTTTATGATATTCCTTGCATTAAAATAGATACATCTCAAACCAAAAGGCTGGGTGTATCACAGTTCTATCATCTGCCGATCCTTCCTCACAAACTCCCTACAAGCTGTCTCCAGCTGTGTGTCAACCATTCCATCCTCTGCCCCTTCACTTCGGTTCCCACCCGCTACAGATCTAGTTTAAACCTTGCCTAATAGCATTAGGAAATCACCCTGCCAGGCTATTGGTCCCCGTCGGATTCAAGTCCAACCCATCCTTTTTGTACCAACCAGAAGAGGTCTCAATGATCCGGAAATCTGAAACGCTGCTCCCTGCTTCAATCCTTGAGCCACGCATTTATTGGCCACTTCATTCTATTCCTGGACTCACTGTCAGCAATCCTGACTTTATTACCCTTGAGGTCCTGCTTCTCAGCTTTCTTCCTAACTCCCTGTATTCTTTTATCAGGTCCACCTCCTTTTATCAGCCTATGTCATTGGTACCAATCTGGTGCCAAGCCTCCCATTTCAGAATATTGTGGAGGCATTCAGAAATATCACTAACCCTGGCACATGGGAGGCAGACTACCATCTGTGTATCCTTTTCGAGACAACAGAGTCTCCTATCTGTCCCCCTAACTATAGCGTCTTCTGCTACCGCTGCTATCCTCTTCCGTTCCCTACCCTTCTAAATAACTGGGCCAGACTCAATGCCAGAAACATGGTCACTGTTGCTTCCCCCAGGTAAGGGTCACACCCCCCAACCGCACTCAAAATGGAGTAATTATTGTTAAGGGGAGCGGCCAGAGGGGTGCTCTTCACTACCTGAAATCCTCCCTTATCTCTCCCGACAGTCAACCACTTACCTGTTTCTTCTGCCTCCGGTGTAGCTCCTATCGATCACCTCCTCACATTCCCTGACAAACCCAAGGTCATCGACCTGCAGCTTCACTTTCCTAACTCAGTCTCAAAGGAGCTACAACTCAATGGATTTGGCGTAGATGTGGCCATCAGGGAGGCTGGAAGTCGCCCGGATATCCCACATCTGACACCCAGAGCAGAAAACTGGCCATGAAGTTATACCTATTATTCTTACATTGGAGGAGAAAAGAAATATGAAAGTAACTTACACCCTTGCCTCGCCTAGGCCTGTCCACACCGAAGACCAGATGAGACAAAGCCCTAATACTATGACTCAAGCTCCTTCTACGACCAATCAGCAAGACAATGTCTCCCTTTTGGTCCCAGAGCCTTCTCAGCGGCCTTGTGCAATGACAAGCTACTGCGCCTGCGCTCTTCTCCCAACTGAATGTTACGTGCCTAAAGCTGCTAAATGAGATGAGTGTAAATGTGTACTTGATGTCCCCCAGATCTGTTGGCCAAGGAGTACTTTGCGGCATTCAGGAGGGACAGGGCGATGGAATAGGACTAGCATTGGGAGCATACTGGGAGATGGATAGTCCAGTCCCACCAAATTTCTCAAGGTGTTATGTGAGTTAAGGGCGCTGTTTATGCTGTTACTGGTCTTCTGTCATTCCAGAACTCCTGCAGTCTCTAGCTCATCGTTATGTCTAGTTCATTAAGTGTGACCTGCAGTCTTTTTTCTCTTTATCTCTCTCTCAGCTGTGCAAAGATCACCCACATTCCAGCAGGACAGACTGCCAACTTTTACTGCGAGCCTGCTGGTGTCCACGGTCGGTATTTGAACATCTTTCAGCCGAGGTGTAGGTCTTTTCTCACACTGTGCGAGGTGGAGGCATTCGGAGCCCACGATCCACATTGATGTGAGTACGATCTACCACTGCCTTCACCCTCCTTCACGGCAAATGCTCCACTCCCTTTATATCTTCACTTTACTTCATTCTACCCTTCCATAAACTCTCTCCCTTTCCTTTCCCTGCACTAATGGCACTTCAATCTGAGGTGTTGTGAGGAGGCGACGATGATGACTGATGAGGGTACGGCAGTGTATGTTGTCAAGATGGGCTTTGGTAAGGCTATTTATAAGGTCCTCATGGTAAACATGAGAAGATTAAGATTCTTAATCTTAATTAAGAAGATTAGACTAATTAAGAAGATTAGACTAGACTTAACTAAGAAGATTAACTAAGAGTGCTTAGGGCCCCGAATGGTAGTGAGGGATGAAGTGAAGGGAGCAGGCTTTTTCTCCAGTTCTGCCAAAGGGTTTCGGCCTGAACCATCGACTGTACTTGTTTCCATAGATGCTGCCTGGCCTGCTGAGTTCCTCCAGCATTTTGTGTGTGTTTATCCTATATCGATTCATCTGCCTACCTGCCACAGTTATGGATGCTTTCACAATGATCCACTTTTTTCAGTACTTCCAGGATCCTAAGTTTTTTTTCCCCAATATGTGATGGTGTTGGTGAATTGGAATCAGAATCGGGTTTATTATCATTGCATGTGACATGAAATTTATTAATTTAGCAGCAGCAGTTCAATGCAATACCTAATCTAGCAGAGAGAGAAAAAAATAATAAAACATAATAAATAAACAAGTAAATCAATTACGTATTTTGAATAGATGATTAAAAATGTGCAAAAACAGAAATACTGTTTATTAAAATAATGAGGTAGTGTCCAAAGCTTCAACGTCTATTCAGAAATCTGATGGCAGAGGGGAAGAAGCTGTTCCTGAATTGCTGAGCGTGTGTCTTCAGGCTCCTGTACGTCCTACCTGATGGTAACAGTGAGAAAAGGGCATACCCTGGGTGCTGGAGGTCCTTAGTAATGGACGCTGCCTTTCTGAGACACCGCTCCCTGAAGACGTCCTGGGTACTTTGTAGGGAAGTGCCCAAGGTGGAGCTGACTAGTTTTACAGCCCTCAGCAACTTCTTTCGGTCAGCGACGACATGTTGATGGCCAATAAAACAAAGAAAGCAACTAAATACTTTGTTACTCAGATTTTTTTTCTGGTAACCAATGGCAAAAGTAGAGGTCTGTGGCTTCCCTGTCGGAATTGAGCTGTACGATCTGGCATTTTTACTGTGTGAGCTGGGGTCTCGGAGGGGTGGGATGGTTGCAGCATGCCTGGGCCGGTGTTCCCTGAGCAAGTGGATGGGGAGGAACCGAGTCGAGGATAGATTTGAGGTTTCTTCACTTTAAGAGCACAGCCGAATTGCAAGGATCGGATATTGGCTGAATCAAGGCAGTGGATCCGGAGCCTAAGACCGGGAGTGAACAGTCTACCAAGGTCTGGACGATTTAAGCACCGGGCTAGATTGAAATTATAGGCTGTCGAGGTCGGAGACGAGGAATAGGCTACTTCGTGGGGTTTGCCCATCCCTGTGCTGGACTGGGGTAGTGGCTTACAAATAGTGGACTTATGGATCTCAAATTGTGATCTTCAGTTCTGAGTGCCATTTGCTTGTTTTAATGTTTGCACAGTCTCTCTCTCCCTCTCTCCCTCCCCCCACTAGATGTTTGATGATAATCCTTGCTTTTAATGAATTCTATTGGGGTTCTTTGTTTCATGGTTGCCTTTAGGGAAACAAATCTTAACGTTGGATAAAGAATACATACTTTGACAATAAGTGTACTTTGAAATTTGAGCCTTGTAAATTTTTCAGGATTACTTTCACCTGCCTTTGTTCTGCCCAAGTGATCAATATCGTCCTGTGGCCTGACTGCCTATAATGTCAATAATTTCATTCGTCAATATCATGTCGGTGAAATTATTAATAATATCTCCACATTCGGTTCGAAATTGTTAATACATTGAACAAACTACGGGTTCGCACCGCTGACCACCGGCGTTAGACCATAACGGCAACTCTTCACTATTGCCCTCTCTCTTATAACCAAGCCAGCCGCGGTGCAAATGCAGTAATTACAAAGGCTCCAAATAATTTGGAATGAACTTCCTGATGAAATGTCATCATCGTATCGAACAGAGAAGAGTCCAACACTGGAACAGGCTGTTCGGCGGACAATATTTTTCCAAACCAGCTAAACGGAAAATCGAAAGTACTCAAAACACGAATCCCTCCTACCTACACCATGTCCATATACCCTCATCTCCATTACACCCATTGTCCTACCCAAATGTATCTTAAAAGCTTCTGATGTATTTGACTCCACCACCATACAGGAAGCGCATTCCAGGCTTCTGCAACTCTCTGAATAAAAAACGTACCCCTCAAATCCCCACCGCTCTCACCTTCAAGGAAAACCCCGCAGTATTAGATATTTTAAACCTGGATGAGACATTTCAATCCGAGAATGTCTAATGGCTAATTTGTCCTGACAAAGCAGGACGGCCCTTTAGAGCAATCGGGTTGGGTCTGACCTGACCAACCGCTGTTCTTCGTCATGTAGTCACAGCCACCTCCCTATGTTACTCGAGAAAGTCCGCTATTAACTGTGCTTCTCATTCCAGAATCCGACGCTTCCGGCTTCTGCAAGGGACCCAGGTAGAGATGGATCCAGCTCCATGTCCCGAATGATGTGGGCCCAACTAAAGCTTCAAGCAGCACTTTTCATAGCAAGCCTCTCTCTCCCTAGTTTGTAGCTCAGCCTGGAATGAAGAACAACAGCTGGTGGTGGTGCGTGTATAGAAAGCATGTCACCAGAGAACCAACCGGCAGGAGGGCAACATCAAAGCCTTTGTGAGGGGCCAATGTGTGGTGAACTACATATACCTGTCTGGACACGCCTCCCCGCTGACTGCTCCTGTGGCTCCTCCCACTGACCCCGGTATAAAGGCGATTGGAGACACATCCCAGGCCTCAGTCTCCAGGATGTAGTATGGTGGTCAATTGCTGCTTGTTCTTTCTTCCAGCCAATAAAAGCCTATATCTCACCTCACATCTCCGAGAGTTATTGATGTCCGTCGTCCGGTTCACCGCCCACTGCTTTCCAAAAGCTCCAGCATATCCTCTTTCTAAATATCTACATGCTCAAGCTTTTCAGTCTGCTGAAAGTCCTCACTACAATCACCAAGATCGATTATCCATAGTGAATACTGAAGTAAAGTATTCATTAAGTACCACTGCTATTTCCTCCAGTTCCATACACACTTTCCCACTGTTACACTTGGTAGGTCCTATTCATTCATGTCTTATCCTTTTGCTCTTCATATACTTGTAGAATGCCTTGAAGTTTTCCTTAATCCTGCCCGCCAAGGACTTATCATGGCCCCTTCTGGCTCTCCTAATTTCCTTCTTAAGCTCCTTCCTGTTTGCCTTATAATCTTCTAGATCTCTAACATTGCCTAGCTCTCTGAACCTTTTGTAAGCTTTTCTTCTTGACTAGATTTATTACAGCCTTTGTACACCACAGTTCCTGTATCCTACCATAACTTCCTCGTCTCATTGGAATGGTACTATACAGAACTCCACACAAATATCCCCTAAATATTTGCCACATTTCTTCCGTACTTTTCCTTGAGAACATCTGTTTCCAATTTAAGCCTCCAGTTTCCTGCCTGATAGCCTCATAATTCCCCTGACTACAATTAAACACTTTTCTAACTTGTGTGTTCCTATCTTTCTCCAATGGTATTGTAAAGGAGACAGAATTATGATGACTATCTCCAAAATGCTCTCCCACAGAGAGCTCTGACACCTGACCAGGTTCATTTCCCAATACCAGATCAAGTACAGCCTCTCCTCTGTTAGACTTATCTACATATTGTGTCACAAAAGACAAATCGCGCACTCAGCAACAAGGACATTAAACCCCAAACTATCCCTGCAAAAAAAACTAAAATAAATAAGTGGCTCAAACTTCAACAAGAAATAATGGACAGACACACAAAATATAGCAGTGCAGAACTGAAAGAGTGCAATAGGAACTACAGACCATGGTCCAACCTATAAATCATCGAACTCTGGTAATATTGTATGACCGCATGGGGGGAAGAGACCACTAGTACATTAAGACCATATAATAAAGGAGAAGAATTAGGCTACTGGCCCATCGAGTCTGCTCTGCCATTTTATCATGGAGGATCTAATTTTCATTTCTGCTTCAAGCACCTCTCTTCTCCCAGTATCCTTTCATACCAAAATTGTTAAAGAATCTATAAACTTCTGCCTTAAATATACATTAAGACTTGGTCTCCACAGATGCCTGCGGCAAAGAATTCCACAGATGCACCACTATCCGGCCAAAGAAATTCCTCATCTCTGTTCTAAAAGAATGCCCCTGTACTCCAAGGCAGAATCCTTTGGTCTTAGACCCTCCAACCATGGGAAACATCGGTCTACTGAGGTCCTTCTCTGTTCCATAGGTTTCAACCCTCATTCTTCTGAACTCTGGTGGAGGCAAGCCCAGATCCATCAAACGCTTTCCATTTGACAGACCATTCATTCCAGGAATCATTTTTGTGAACGTCTTTATAACACTCGCCAATTTCATAAGACCCATAAGACCAGAAGGTATAGGAGCAGAAGTAGGCTATTAGGCCTATCAAGTCTGCTCCACCATTCAATCATGGGCTGATCCATTTCCTCCAGTCATCCCCATTCCCCTGCCTTCTCCCCATACCCTTTGATGCCTGGCTAATCAAGAACCTATCCATCTCTGCCTTTTGTACACCCAAAGACTTGGCCTTCACAGCTTCTCCTGGCAACAAATTCCACAGATTTACCACCATCTGACTAAAATAATTTCACCACATCTCTGTTCTAAGCAGACATCCTTCAAATAATCATAAGACCATAACACATAGGAGCAGAAGTAGGGCATTCTGCCCAACGTCTGCTCCACCATTCAATCATGGGCTGATCCATTTCCTCCAGTCATCCCCATTCCTCTGTCTTCTCCCCATGCCCTCTGATGCCCTGGCTAATCAAGAACCTATATAACTCTGCCTTAAGTACACCCAAACACAGCTGCTCATGGCAACAAATTCCACTAATTTACCACCCTCTGTCTTAAGCATATTTCTCCACATCTCAGTTCTAAAAGGACATCTTTCAATTCTGAAGTCAACCCTCTACCTAGACTCCCCTACCATGGGAAATAACTTTGCCATATCTAATCTGTTCAGGCCTTTTCACATCCATAATGTTTCTATGAGAGCCCCCCATCATTCTCCTGAACTGCAGGAAAAACAGCCCAAGAGCTGCCAGACATTCCTCATACAGTAACTCCTTCATTCCTCGAACCATTCTCATGAATCTTTTCTGAATCCTCTCTAATATCAGTATACACTTTCTAAAACAAGGAGCCCAAAACTGCAAACAATACTCCAAGTGTATTCTCACAAGTGCCTTACATCACATTCCTGCTCTTATATCCTACTCCTCCAGAAAACAATACCAAAATTGCATTCGCCTTCTTCACCTGGACTCAACCTGGAGGTTAACCTTTGGGATATCCTGCACAAGAACTCCCAAGTCTCTTTGCATCTGCATTTTGAATTCTCTCCCCATCTAAATAATAGTTTGCCCATTTACTTCTTCCACCAAAGTGCATAACCATACACTTCCCAACATTGGGCTTCATTTGCCACTTTGGGCCCATTCCTATAAACTATCTAAGTCTCTCTGCAGGCTCTCTGTTTCCTCAACACTACCCACTCCTCCATCTATCTTTATATCATTGGCAAAGTTAGCCACAAATCCATTAAACCCATAGTCCAAATTATTGACATACATCAGTCAAAACAAAAGCAGCGGTCCCAACACTGACCCCTATGGAATTCCCCTGGTAACAGGAAGTCAGCCATAATAGGATCCCTTTATTCTAACTCTCTGTTTTCTTCTGAACAACCAATGCTCCAACCATGCTAGTAACTTCCCTATAATTCCATGGGCTCAATCTTGCTAAGCAGCTTCATGTATGGTGCCTAGTCAAAAGCTTTCTGAAAATCCAAATACACTACATCCACTGCACCTCCTTTGTCTACTCTGCTTGTAACTTCTTCCAACAATTGCAGTAGGTTAGTCAGGTAGGGTTTTCCTTTCAGGAAACCATGATGGCTTTGGCTTATCTTACCATGTGTCTCCATATATTCCATAATCTCATCCCTCACAATTGATTCAAACAACTTCCCAACCATTGATGTCAGGCTAACAGGTCCATAGGTTCCTTTCTGCTGCCTCCCACCCTTCTTAATTAGCACAGTAACATTTACAACAGTCCAGTCATTGCCAGAATCAATCGATTCTTGGATTCTTGAAAGATTATTGATAATGCCTGTGCAGTCTATCCAGCTACTTCCTTCAGAACCTGAGAGTGTTTTCCATCAGGTCCAGGAGCTACAGAATCAACCTGGAAATTAACATTAAGAGAATCCTGCACAATGACCTCAAGAACCATTGCACCTCTGATTTTTGTACTTTCTCTCCAGATAGAAAATAGTCAAACAGTTCATTGCTTCTATTAAAGTGCATGACTATACACTGCCCAACACTGTATTCTATCCGCCATTTCTTTGCCTATTCTCCTAAACTGCCTAAATTCATCTGTAGCCTTGTGTGTGCCAACTTGTCAAAGGCCTTCTGAAAATCTAGGTACACAACATCAACCGATTCTCCTTTGTCAAGCAAACTAGTGACTAGTGGTGTGCCTCAGGGATCTGTACTGGGTCCAATGTTGTTTGTCATATACATTAATGATCTGGATAATGAGGTGGTAAATTGGATTAGTAAGTATGCAGATGATACTAAGGTAGGTGGTGTCGTGGATAATGAAGTAGGTTTTCAAAGTTTGCAGAGAGATTTAGGCCAGTTAGATGAGTGGGCTGAAAGATAGCAGATAGAGTTTAATGCTGATAAGTGTGAGGTGCTACAGTTTGGTAGGAGTAATCCAAATAGGACATACATGGTAAATGGTAGGGCATTGGAGAATGCAGTAGAACAGAGTGATCTAGGAATAATAGTGCATAGTTCCCTGAAGACAGAACTTACGCATACATGTTCTCCCAGAAGGTATCGAACAAGAGGACCCCTCGAAGTATTTTGCTCAACTTTTAAAGGATGCGTTCCCTTCTGTATTCCCAGACAGTCCTCTGTTACTTGATCGTGCCCATAGAATTATGCGCCGATCACCAAGTTCCACATCTAAACCACCTGTTCGATTTCACCACGTGCATGTTAAAGAGCACCTTATTTGTTTGGCTCGGCATTTAGGGATGGTTAAATTGTGAGAATTCCAATTCCGGCTTGTGGAGGATTTTAGCCCAGAAGTGATGAAGGGGCGGCTCGCTTTTAAACCTTTGATGTCCGAATCTTATGAGAAAAACCTAAAACCAGCACTTTTATACCCTGCGAAACTTAGAATCTCGCCTTCGAATGCACCACGGCGTGTTTTTCTCTCTATATCTGATGCTCGAAGCTTTCTGGATGAGAACTATCCTACTGCTTCGGATTCTCGTCTCTAATAAATATATGGTTTTGAGAGTTACAAGATAGTTTTTGTTTCCAAAACCAGATTTTGCTTCTAACTATTGATGTAGGTTTATTTTACATTTTATATTCCAATTAAAGTTTCTTTATCAACGTACTGATCTTTTTAATTTACTTACTTTAACCATTGTATTTTATTTTTGGTTATTATTATTAATCCTTTGAAGGTGAATTTTTTTAAATGTTTTGATATATATCTTTTTCATTTTTTGTGTAACTAAGATGGCAGTTTCTTTTCTAAGATATTGCTTGGTTTTTTTTAAGTTTCACCTTTTTTTGTCGTCTTCTTCCTATAATGCCTTTCTTCTCACATCTTAACTTTTATTTGATCGGGTTTTAACCTGATTTATAAGTTAACAGTGTTTATATTTTTTGGGTTTTTTTTTACTAGCAATTATATTAAGAAGTCTGTTTTAGTATAGTGTTAATTACTTTTTAGGATTTTGGGTGAATTTTTCTTTCTTCTTTATATATCTGGAGTCGCCTTCTGGAGACATGGGGGTAGATTTAGTCTCACAATTTTTTTTTCCCTGGCCTCCTTCAGGTTCAGGAGGTTCTCTTTTTCGTGGGTGGTGGGCGGGGGAGTTCCTTTCTAATTCTATTGTTCTTTTTATTAGTTTTTCTGGTGTTTTCATTTGGGCAGATTTCAAACTACTAAAATGTCCGCCATGTCGTCATTTCCGGGTCCTCGCCTTATTTTTGTTCCTCTTCTGGGTGCATGAGTTCGTGCTTTGGTTAACTCTTTATATACCAAAGGGTTAATTTTAGAAATATGGCTCAGACCATTAATTTTGTCTCTTGGAATACTAATGGCTTAAACCATCCAATTAAGTGGAAAAAGATTTTTAAAGTATTCCAAAGACTGAATGCGCATATTATTTTTGTACAAGAAACTCATGTGGGGAAAGAGGATAATCAATATTTTTTTAGGTTTTGGTGGGATCAACAGTACCATTCGAATTCAAATGCTAAAGTAAAGGGAGTTTCAATTTTTATTGACTACTCTATTACATTTGTTCAACACGATATTATTTCAGATCTGAGTGGTAGATGTTTGTTAATTACTGGGTTACTTTTTAATAAGAAGGTTGCTATGGTTAATGTTTATGCTCCAAATGTGGATTATCCTGATTTCTTTAAGTCTTTATTTACTTCTCTACCTAATCTAAATGAATTTATGTTAATAATGGGTGGTGACTTCAACTGTTGTTTAAATACTTTGCTGGATAGATCTATATCCATTCAAACTTTACCAAATAAGTCAGCCACTTACATCAATTCTTTTTTGACTGATAATGGAGCTTTCAATATTTAGAGATTTCTGCATCCTAAGGACAAAGGGTTTTGATTTTTCTCACATGTTTATCATTCCTACTCAAGAATTGACAATTTTTTATTGACTCTCATTTTATTCCATCTATAACTGGTTGTAATTATGACATTATAGCCATCTCTGATCATGCTCCAATGAAACTTTCTATTACGTTAATGGATACAGCTTCTAGTACTAAGCAATGGCAATTTGATTCTACCTTACTGCAAGATCTGGATTTCATTAAATTTATGAAGAAACAGATTGATTTCTTCTTTTCAACTAATTCCATGGATGAAATTTCCTGCGAAATACTTTGGGACACTTTTAAAGCATATATACGTGGACAGATTATCTCCTATTCTGTTGGTTTGAGAAAACGTATTAAGAAGGAAACCCTTTTATTGACTGATAAGATTAAAGAAATTGACAAGAAATATTCGATTGCTCCTAGTAAGGAGCTTTACAAACAAAGGGTTGAGCTTCAAATGGAACACAGTTTATTACTTACATCTTCAATTGAAAATCAATTAATGAAAACCAAAACTGATTTTTATATACATAGTGATAAATTGGGTAAACTGTTAGCTAACCAATTGAAGAATGCTTCGGTTAAATGTCAAATTATTAAGATTCATCAACAGAATGGTGAACTGACAGTTAACCATGATGAGATAAACAAATCTTTTCAAGATTTTTAAACCTCCCTGTATCATCCTGAATTTCCTCATGATCATAATACCATGCATGATTTTCTTGGGAAATTGAATTTTCCAAAATTATCATCAGAAGAACTTTTAATATTAGAAACTCCTATTACAGATGCAGAAATTAAAGGTGTTATTTCCTCTATGAATTCTGGGAAAGCACCAGTTCCAGATGGGTATACAGTAGAATTTTTTAAGTGTTTTTCCTCTACTCTTTCTCCTTGGTTATGCAAGGGTTTTGAAGAAGCAATTAGACTAGGTAAATTGCCACAAGCTTTTTATAGAGCTTCCATTTCTTTAATATTGAAAAAAGTTAAAGACCCCACTGATTGTGCATCCTATAGACCAATATCCTTATTGAATGTAGATTCCAAGATCTTTTCCAAGTTACTGGCGTCCAGGCTGTAAAAGGTATTACCTCAAATTATCTCAGAGGATCAAACTGGTTTTATTGAAAATCACTATTCTTTTTTCAATATTAGGAGATTATTGAATATTGTTTATACTCCTTCACGTGGCACCTCAGAATGTGTCATTTCATTAGATGTGGAGAAAGCATTTGATAGAGTTGAATGGCCATATTTATTTAATGTGCTTGAGAAGTGTAATTTTAATCCAACATTTATATCCTGGATTAAAATAATATATCATACTCCAGTAGCCTCAGTTTTTACTAACAATCAAAGATCTCCCCTTTTTTGTTTATTTCGGGGTAGCAGGCAAGGTTGTCCTCTTAGTCCATTATTATTTGATATTGCTATAGAAACTTTGGCAATTGCTATTAGAGAATCACTGAACATTTTTGGCATTACTCGTGGGATGGATATACATATGTTATCATTATACGCAGGTGACTTGATATTACAAATTTCTGATCCTCAGAAATCCATTCCTGCAGTTATATCATTGTTGACTCAGTTTGGTAATTTTTCCGGGTATAAATTGAATCTTAATAAGAGTGAATTGTTCCCCTTAAATAGACAGGTTCCAATTTATGGAAATTTACCTTTTAAATTAGTTAATTACTTTTTTATATACTTAGGGATTAAAATTATAAAAAATCATAAGAAGTTATTCAAGGTTAATTTTTTACCCTTAATTGATCAGATTAAATATTTGTTCACTAAATGGTCACCATTGTCTTTACCTCTGATACGGCAGATTAATGCTATTAAGATGATTATTTTACCCAAGTTCTTATATATATTTCAAGCGGTACCAATTTTTATTCTGAAATCCTTTTTTTGACAATGTTGATTCAAATACTTCCTCATATATATGGCAGAACAAAAATCCTAGATCAGGTAAAAGATATTTACAGAAGGCAAGGAAGGAAGGTGGATTGGCATTGCTTAATTTTAGATTTTATTATTGGGTAATTAATATTCGGTATTAGAAATGTTGGTTAAGGGATTGGGGTTTATCTCCTAGCCCTCATTGGGTAAATCTGGAAACTAAATCTGTGCAAGGATTCTCATTGGTTTCTATTTTAGGGACTTCTCTTCCCTTTGCTCTTTCTAAATTGCATAAACAAATTGACAATCCGATAGTCAAACACACTTTACGTATATGATTTCAATTTTGGAAATTTTTTGGGTTGAATCAATTTGTTTTAACTATTCCTATTGTATCCAATTTCTTTTTTCATCCTTCTATTATGGACCAAGCTTATTCAGCTTGGAAGACTAAAGGAATACGACAATTTTCTGAGCTATTTTTGGATAATTGTTTTATGTCTTTTGAACAATTATCTAATAAATATAATTTGCCCAGATCTCATTTTTTTAGATATTTACAGATTAGGAATTTCTTAAACACTGTACTTCCTACCTTTCCAAATCTTGATTCTTCAGGTATTTTGGAGGAATTGTTAGAACTAAATCCTTTTCAGAAAGGTGTAAAATCAAATGTTTACAATATAATTATGAAAATAAGTTCAGACGTCTTTTATAAGATTAAAAATGATTGGGAAAGAGAACTTAACTTTACTATCCGTATTGAGAATTGGGATAAAATTCTTCAATTAGTTAATTTATCCTCTACATGTGCTAAACATCCATTGATACAGATTAAAGTTGTGCACAGCTCTCATATGTTGAAGGTTAAATTGGCTTGTTTTTATTCCCATATAAATCCTATATGTGACAGATGTCATTCTGAGATAGCTTCTTTAACTCACATGTTTTGGTCATCTCTGCTTTTGAAAAAATATTGGAAAGACATTTTCAATATTATTTCCATGGTATTGAACATTGATTTACAACCTCATCCTCTTACTACAATCTTTGGTTTACCAATGATGGGGTCAATCCATTTATCTTCTTCAGCTTGTCAGATGATTGCATTTCTTACATTAATGGCTAGAAGATCTGTTTTGTTGAATGGGAAAGAAATTAATCCCCCTACAGTATTTCATTGGTTTTCTCAAACTATGTTATGTCTAAATTTGGAGAAAATTAGAAGTGTCGTATATGACCCTTCTATTAAATTTGAAAAGATTTGGAGGCCATTTATCAATATTTTCATATGATGTAATCTGACCCTGTTCCGAGCCTATTTGTTTTTCTGGTTTTCATTATATATATATATTGACAGGATAGGAGTTGGGGACACTGATGATTTTGTAATTTTTTTATATAGATAATATAAACAGCCCTTTTTTCTTTCCTTTTTTGTCTTAATAGTTAGTGGTTAGTTTATTAGTTTAGTTTTTCTTAGGGTATTAATTTTTTTTCTTTTTCTCTTTTCTGTTTTTTTTCAACATGAATTATTTAGCTTTTTTCATTCCAATGAGAAGGAAGGATTCAAAGAGGGGGAAGGGGCCACAGTGGTTGACAAAGGAAGTCGGAGATTGTATAGCATTAAAGAAAAAGAAGTATGACAGGGCTAAGATGAGTGGGAATACAGATGATTGGGAAAGTTTTAAGGAGCAGCAGATCTTAACTAAAAAAGCAATACGGAGAGAAAAAATCAGGTATGAGCTCAGTCTAGCCAGGAATATAAAAGGGGATAGCAAAAGCTTTTTTAGCTATGTGAAGAGAAAGAAGATAGTTAAGAACAATGTTGGCCCCTTGAAGAATGAATTGGGAGAAATTGTTATGGGAAACAGGGAAATGGCAACAGAATTTAATGCGTACTTTAGATCTGTCTTCACCAGGGAGGACACAAGCAATCTCCCAGATGTATGGATGGGTCAGGGTCATAAGATATCAGAGGAATTGAGACAGATTGACATTAAGAAAGAAACTGTGATGAGTAGGCTGGTAGGACTGAAGGCTAATAAATCCCCAGGTCCAGATGGTCTGCATCCGAGGGTTCTAAAAGAGGTGGCTCAGGAAATTGCGGATGCATTGGTAATCATTTTCCAATGTTCCTTGGATTCAGGATCAGTTCCTGAAGGTTGGAGAGTGGCTAATGTTATCCCACTTTTCAAGAAGGGAGGGAAGGAGAAAACGGAGAACTATCGCCCTATTAGCCTAACGTCAGTCGTGGGGAAGATGCTTGAGTCCATTATTAAGGACGAAATAGTGGCACATCTAGATGGCAGAAATAGGATTAGGCCGAGCCAGCATGGATTTACCAAGGGCAAAGCATGCTTGACTAATCTGTTGGAGTTTTTTGAGGGTGTAACAAGGATGTTAGACGAGGGTAAGCCAGTGGATGTTGTATACCTAGATTTTCAGAAGGCATTCGATAAGGTGCCACATAGGAGATTGGTGAGTAAAATCAGAGCTCATGGCATTGGGGGCAGGGTTTCAACATGGATAGAAAACTGGTTGGCAGATAGAAAGCAAAGGGTAGCAGTGAATGGGTGTTTCTCAGACTGGCTGGAGGTGACTAGTGGGGTACCACAGGGCTCTGTATTGGGACCACAGCTCTTTACGATTTATGTCAATGATTTAGATGAGGGCATTAAAAACTATATCAGCAAGTTTGCTGATGATACTAAATTGGGTGGCAGTGTGACATGCGAAGAGGACGTTAGGAGAATACAGGGAGACTTGGATAGGCTGGGTGAGTGGGCAGATACTTGGCAGATGTCATTCAATGTGAATAAATGTGAAGTTATCCACTTTGGAAGCTGGAACAAGAGGGCAGAGTATTGTCTGAATGGTGTAGAGTTAGGTAAGGGAGAAATGCAAAGAGACCTAGGAGTCCTAGTTCATCAGTCAATGAAGGTGAATGAGCAAGTGCAACAGGCAGTGAAGAGGGCAAATGGAATGTTGGCCTTTGTTACAAGGGGAATTGAGTACAAGAGCAAGGATGTCCTTTTGCATTTGTACAGGGCCCTGGTGAGACCACACCTGGAATATTGTGTACAGTTTTGGTCTCCAGGTTTAAGGAAGGACATTCTGGCAGTTGAGGAAGTGCAGCGTAGATTCACTAGGTTGATTCCTGGGATGGCAGGGCTGTCTTACGCAGAGAGATTGGAGAGATTGGGCTTGTACACGCTGGAATTGAGGAGATTGAGAGGGGATCTGATTGAAACGTTTAAGATAATTAAAGGATTTGATAGGATTGAGGCAGGAAATATGTTCCAGATGTTGGGAGAGTCCAGTACCAGAGGGCATGGATTGAGAATAAGAGGTCAGTTATTTAAAACAGAGTTGAGGAAGAGCTTCTTCTCCCAGAGAGTTGTGCAGGTGTGGAATGCACTGCCTCGGAAGACGGTGAAGGACAATTCTCTGGATGCTTTCAAGAAGGAGCTGGATAGATATCTGATGGATAGGGGAATCAAGGGATATGGGGACAAGGCAGGGACTGGGTATTGATAGTGAATGATCAGCCATGATCTCAGAATGGCGGTGCAGACTCGAGGGGCCGAATGGTCTACTTCTGCACCTATTGTCTATTGTCTATTGTCTATTGATATTTGTATCATTTATGATTTGGGAAGACTTAACTATAATGTACTTATTGCTTGTGTATCCTTTCATGTTCATTTTAATTTTGTAAGTTGGTAATCCCAGTATCTATGTACTAATCTTATCCTGTTGATATTAATTAAAAGATTGAAAAAGAAAGAGATTTAGGCCAGTTAGAAGAGGGGGCTGAACGATGGCCGATGGAGTTTATTGCTGATAAGTGTGAGGTGCTGCATTTTGGTGGGAATAATCCAAATAGGACATACATGGTAAATGGTAGGACATTGGAGAATGCAGTAGAACAGAGTGATCTAGGAATAATGGTGCGTAGTTCCCTGAAGGTGGAATCTCATGTGGATAGGGTGGTGAAGAAAGCTTTTGGTATGTTGGTGTTTATAAATCAGAGCATTGAGTATCGGAGTTGGGATGTAATGTTAAAATTGTACAGGGCATTGGTAAGGCCAAATTTGGTGTATTGTGTGCAGTTCTGGTCACTGAATTATAGGAAAGAGGTCAACAAAATAGAGAGAGTACAGAGAAGACTTACTAGAATGTTACCTGGGTTTCAGTACCAAAGTTACAGGGAAAGGTTGAACAAGTTAGGTCTTTATTCTTTGGAGCATAGACAGTTGAGGGGAGACTTGATAGAGGTATTTAAAATTATGAGGGGGATAGATAGAGTTGAGTGGATAGGCTTTTTCTATTAAGAGTAGGGAAATTCAAACAAGAGGACATGAGTTGAGACTTAGGGGGCAAAAGTTTAAGGGTAACATGAGGGGGAATTTCTTTACTCAGAGAGTGGTAGCTATGTGGAATGAGCTTCCAGTAGAAGTGGTAGAGGCAGGTTCGGTATTGTCATTTAAAGCAAAATTGGATAGGTATATGGACAGGAAAGGAATGGAGGGTTATGGGCTGAGTGCAGGTCAGTGGGATTCGGTGAGAGTAAGCATTCAGCATGACTAGAAGGACTGAGATGGCCAGTTTCCATGCTGTAATTTTTATATGGTTATATGGTATGGTTATATGTCCTTACCTTAGAACTACCTCGGCTTATCCATAGCCCTTTACTTTTCTAAGCTCCATGTATCCATCCAAGAGTCTCTTAAAAGACACTAACATTTCCGCCTCTATCACTGCCGCTGGCAGCCCATTCCACGCACTCACCACTCTCTGCAGAAAAACCTTACCCCTGACACCTCCTCTGTACCTACTTCCAAGCACCTTAAAAATATGCTCACTCATGCGAACCATTTCAGCTCTGGAAAAAAACCTCTGACTATCCACAGAGTCAAAGCTTCTCATTATCTCATACACCTCTATCAGGTCACCTCTCATCCTCCATCACTTCAAGGAGAAAAGGTCGAGTTCACTCAACCTACTCTGATAAGGCATGCTCCCCAATCCAGGCAACATCCTTTTACATTTTCTCTGCACCCTTTCCATGGTTTTCCATGTCCTTCCTGTAGTGCGGTGACCAGAATTGTACACAGTACTCCAAGTGGAGTCTGACCAGGGTCCTGTATAGCTGCAACATTACCTCTCTGCTCCTAAATTCAATGCCATGAATAATGAAGGCCAATACATCGTATGCGTCCTTAACCACAGAGTCAACATGCACAGCTGCTTTGAGCATCCTATGGACTCGGACCCCAAGATCCCTCTGATCCACCAAAATGTCAAGAGTCTTGCCATCAATGCTATATTCTGCCATCATAGTTCATACAAAGCTGAACTACCTCACATTTACCTGTGTTGAACTCTATCTGCCTCTTCTCAGCCCAGTTTTCCATCCTATCAATGTCCCGCTGTAACCTCTGACAGCCCTCCACACTATCCACAGCACCCCAACCTTTGTGTCATCCGTAAATTTGCTAACCCATCCCTCCACTTCCTCATCCAGGTCATTTATAAACATCACGATGCATGAGGGTCCCAGAACAGATCCCTGAGGCACACCAGTGGTCACCAGCCTCCATGCAGAATATGACCCGTCTACAACCACTCTTTGCCTTCTGTGGGCAAGCCAGCTCTGGATTCACAAAACAATATTCCCTTGGATCCCATCCCTCCTTGCTTTCTCAATAAGCCTTGCACAGAGTACCTTATCAAATGCCTTGCGAAAATCCATATACACTACATCTATGGCTCTACCTTCATCAATGTGTTTAGTCACATCTTCAAAAAATTCAATCAGGCTCGTAAAGCACGACCTTCCTTTGACAAAGCCATGCTGACTATTCCTAATCATATTATGCCTCTCGACATGCTCAAAGATCCTGCCTCTCAGGTTCTTCTCCATTAACTTACCAACCACTGAAATACAACTCACTGGTCTATAATTTCCTGGGCTATCTCTACTCCCTTTCTTGAATAAGAGAAGAACATCTGCAACCCTTCATAACCACTCCTGTCCTCATTGATGATGCAAAGATCATTGCCAGGGGCTTAGCAATCTGCTCCCTCACTTCTCACAGTAGCCTGGTGTTCATCCAGTCCGGTCCCGGTGACTTAACCATCATGATGTTTCCCAAAAGCTCCAGAGCATCCCCTTCCATAATATCTACATGTTCAAGCTTTTCAGTTCACTGCAAGTCATCCCTACAATCACCAAGATCCTTTTCCATTATGAATACTGAAGCAAAGTATTCATTAAGTACCTCTGCCATCTCCTCTGATTCCATGTAAAAGGATTCTTAAGAAAGAGTTTAGAAAAGCTAAAAGAAGATACGAGGTTGGTTTGGCAAATAAGGTGAAAGTAAATCCGAAAGGTTTCTACAGTTATATTAAAAACAAGAGGATAGTGAGGGATAAAATTGGCCCCTTAGAGAATCAGAGTGGTCAGCTATGTGTGGAGCTGAGGGAGATGGGAGAGATTTTGAACGATTTCTTCTCTTCGGTATTCACTAAGGAGAAGGATATTGAATTGTGTAAGGTGTGGGAAACAAGTGAGGAAGTTATGGAACCTATGACAATTAAAGAGGTGGAAGTACTGGCGCTTTTAAGAAATTTAAAAGTCGATAAACCTCCAGGTCCTGACAGGATATTCCCCAGGACCTTGAGGGAAGTTTGTGTAGAAATAACAGGAGCTCCGACAGAGATCTTTAAGATGTCATTAGAAACGGGGATTGTGCCGGAGGATTGGCGTATTGCTCATGTGGTGCCATTGTTTAAAAAGGGTTCTAGAAGTAAGCCTAGCAATTATAGACCTGTCAGTTTGACATCAGTGGTGGGTAAATTAATGGAAAGTATTCTTAGAGATAGTATTAATAATTATCTGGAAAGACAGGATCTGATTAGGAGTAGCCAGCATGGATTTGTGCATGGAAGGTCATGTTTGTCAAACCTTATTGAATTTTTTGAAGAAGTTACGAGGAATGTTGACGACGGTAAGGCAGTGGATGTAGTCTATATGGACTTCAGCAAAGCCTTTGACAAAGTTCCACATGGAAAGTTAGTTAAGAAGGTTCAGTCATTAGGTATTAATGCTGGAGTAATAAAATGGATTCAACAGTACCTGGATGGGAGATGCCAGAGAGTAGTGGTGGATAATTGTTTATCGGGATGGAGGCCGGTGACTAGCGGGGTGCCTCAGGGATCTGTTTTGGGCCCAATGTTGTTTGTAATATACATAAATGATCTGGATGATGGGGTGGTAAATTGGATTAGTAAGTATGCCGATGATACTAAGGTAGGAGGTGTTGTGGATAATGAAGTGGGTTTTCAAAGCTTGCAGGGAGATTTATGCCAGTTAGAGGAATGGGCTGAATGTTGGCAGATGGAGTTTAATGCTGAGAAGTGTGAGGTTCTACATTTTGGCAGGAATAATCCAAATAGAACATACAGGGTAAATGGTAGGGCATTGAGGAATGCAGTGGAACAGAGAGATCTAGGAATAACAGTGCATAGTTCCCTGAAAGTGGAGTCTCATGTAGATAGGGTGGTGAAGAGGGCTTTTGGAACGCTGGCCTTTATAAATCAAAGCATTGAGTACAGAAGTTGGAATGTAATGTTAAAATTGTACAAGGCATTGGTAAGGCCAAATTTTGAATATTGTGTACAGTTCTGGTCACCGAATTATAGGAAATATATCAATAAATTAGAGAGAGTGCAGAGATGATTTACTAGGATGTTACCTGGGTTTCAGCACAAGTTACAGAGAAAGGTTGAACAAGTTAGGTCTCTATTCATTGGAGCATAGAAGGTTGAGGGGGGATTTGATCAAGGTATTTAAAATTTTGAGAGGGATAGATAGAGTTTACGTGAATAGGCTATTTCCATTGAGAGTAGGGGAGATTCAAACGAGAGGACATGATTTGAGAGTTAGGGGGCAGAAGTTTAAGGGAAACACGAGGGGGTATTTCTTTACTCAGAGAGTGATAGCTGTGTGGAATGAGCTTCCTGTAGAAATAGTAGAGGCCAGTTCAGTTGTGTCATTTAAGGTAAAATTGGATAGGTATATGGACAGGAAAGGAGTGGAGGGTTATGGGCTGAGTGCGGGTAGGTGGGACTAGGTGAGATTAAGAGTTCGGCACGGACTAGGAGGGCTGAGATGGCCTGTTTCCGTGCTGTGATTGTTATATGTTATATGGTTATAGACACTTTTCCACTGTCACACTTGATTGGTCATATTCTCTCAAGTCTTCTCCTCTTGTTTTTCACATACTTGCTTGGGGTTGTGGTCTTGGGGTTTTCTTTAATCCTGTCAGCCAAGTCCTTCTCATAGCCCCTTCTGTCTCTCCTAATTTCACTCTTAAGCTCCTTCCTGCTTGCCTTATAATCTTCTAAATTTCTCCGATTATCTAGTTGTTTTTTTAACCTTTCGTATGCACTTCTTTTCCTCTTGATTAGATTTACAACAGCCTTTGCACACCACAGTCCCTCTACCCTACCATCCTTTCCCTGCCTCATTGGAACATATCTACGCAGATTCCCACACAAATATCCCCTGAACACTTGCTACATTTCTTCCATACATTTCTCTGAGAACGTTTCCAATTTATTCTTCCAAGTTCCTGCTGAGAACCTCTTATTCCTTACTCCAGTTCAATGTTTTCATAACTTGTCTGTTCCTGTCCCTCTCCAATGCTATAGTAAAGGAGATAGAATTGTGATCACTATCTCCAAAATGCTCTCCCACTGAGAGACCTGACACCGGATCAGGTTCTTTTCCCAATATAAAATCAAGTAGAGCCTCTCCTCTTGTAGGCTTAACTATATATTGTGTCAAGGAACCTTCCTGAACACACCTAACCAACTCCAGCCCATCTAAACCCCTCACTCTAGGGAAATGCCAATCAATATTTGGGAAAGTAACATCTCCCACCACAACAACCCTGTTGTTGTTTCATATTCCAGAATCTGTCTCCCTATCTGCTCCTTGCTGTCTCTGTTACTATTGATTTGCCTATGAAAAACACCCTGTAGAGTTATTGACCCCTTCCTATTCCTAAATTCCAGCCACAGAGACTCCATTGACAACACCTCTATGACTTCCTACTTTTCTGCAGCTGTGACCCTATCTCTGATCAACAGTGCCACATCCCCACCTCTTTTGCTTCCCTTCCCTGTCCTTTCAGAAACATCTAAAACCTGGCACTTGAATAGCCATTCCTGCCCCTGAGCCATCCAAGTCTCTGTAATGGACCCTACATCATATCTCCAAGTGCTGATCCATGCTCTGAGGTCATCTGTGTTATTCATAATACTCCTCACATTAAAATAGACACATCTCAAACCATCAGTCTGAGTGCGTCCCTTCTCTATCACCTGCTTATCGTCCCTTTCATACTGTCTCCAAGCTGTCTCTATTTGAAGCCAACCTCCCTTTCTTTCGTCATTTCTGTTTGCTTCCCACCCCCCCCCCCCAGCAATACTAATTTAAACTCTCCCCAACAGCCTTAGCAAACCTCCCCACCAGGATATTGGTCCCCCTCGGATTCAAGTGCAACCTATCTTTTTCGTACAGGTCATACCTGTGCCAGAAGCGGTCCCATTAATCCAGAAATCTGAATCCCTGCCCCCTGCTCCAATCCCTCAGCCACGCATTTACCCTCCACCTCATTCTATTCCTATTCTCACTGTCATAAGATTCCAAAAGTTTCGTCAGGCCCCGCAGTGTTCTTCCCTCTGGAGCAGCAAGCGAGAGACAGCCACAAGCAGATTCCTTCTGTTCTCCAGAAGCAGAGAGTGACAGGCAGCTGGTTGGTGCAGAACATTCGCTCTAATTCCATGTTTACTTCGATTTTCAATCTTCCTCGATGCCTTAATCGGCGAGAAATTGATTTGACTCGCACCCCGTCATTAAGCTTCTTCGACTCGAGTCCGCTTGAGTCCTGCATCTAGTTCAAATCACTAGACCACTCAGTCGACCTTCAGACTGCAAATCATCGGCTCTAACAGTACCAGACACATATTTAAATTTAAAAAGATGTAGAGCCCTAACCCTAATGCCCGAGAAAGCTTTGTTCACTGGAGCCATCTTGACCGGATATCCTCAAATCCTGAAAACATCCTGATAAACTATTTCCTGAATCCTTACAAAAACCTCATCAACCAGTAAAAGCTATAAAACATTGGAGCAGAATGAGTCCATTTGGTCAATCTAGTCAGCTCTGCTGTTTAATCATTGTTGCTCCCCAATTCCACTCAACCCACACACCTGCTTTCTTATCATATCCTTTGCTGCCCTCAGGATCAGGAAATGATCGACCTCACCTTAAATATACACAGGGACTTGGCCTCCATCATAGCCTGTAGCAATTGCATTCTACGGATTTACCACTCTCTTGCAAAAAAAATCCTCTATTTTTGTACTAAAGTGACACCGCTCAAATCTGATGTGGTGCCTTCTAGTTCTGGATACCCCCATCACATCCTCTCCACATCCACCCTATCTAGTCCTTTCAACATTCGATCGGTTTCAATGAGATACTCCCAGATTCTTCTAAATTTCATTAAGTACAGTCCCAAAGCTGCCGGAAGCTACGCATTTGTTAATTCGTTCATTCCTAGAATCATCCTTGTGAAACTCCTGTGTACTCTCTCCAATAACAACACATCCTTTCTGATGTATAGGGCTCAAAACTGTTGACAATACTGTAATTTCGGCCTCCCTAGTGTCTTATAAAGGCTCAGCATTATCTCCTCACTTTTATATTCTATTCCTCTTGAAATAAATGCCTACACTTGCTTTTTTTTACCACAGACTCAAACTGTAAATTAAACTTCTGGGAGTCTTGCAAGAGGGCCCCTAAGTCCATCTGCCCCTCTAATGTTTGATCCTTCTTCTCATTTAGATAGCAACCAGCACTATCGTTCCTTTCACTAAAATATTGCAATCACATTGCTTCCTCAGCAATACTTACCCAGCTGTCTTTGTATGCTCTGCAAACTTTGCACAAAGCCATCAATTCCATTCCCTAAATCATTGAAAATCAATATGAAAAGTAAGGGTCCCAATGCAGAGCCTTGAGGAACACCACTAGACACAGGCAGCCAATCAGAAAAGGACTCATTTATTTCTAGTCGCTGCCTCCTGTCTGTCAGGCATTCTGCTATTGATGCCAGTATCTTTCCTATTAACACCATAGGAATTTATCTTGTTAAACAGTGTCACGAGTGGCACCTTATCAAACGCTTTCTGAAAATTGAAGTAAATAAAATCCGTTGCATCCCATTTGTCCACTGTGCTTGATACTTCCTCGAAGAACTTGAACAGATTTGTCAGGCAGGATTTCCCATGACAGAAACTATGCTGACTTTGAATTATTTTATCATTAGTCCCCAAACACCCCGAAACCTCACTCTTAATAATAAACTCCAGCTCTATGCCAGCCACTGAGGTTAGGCTAACTGATTAAACAGCAGAGCCGACTAAATGGACTGAATGGACTCATTCTGCTCCTATGGTTTATAGGTTTCACATGTTCTACAGATTGACAAGGTTTTTGTAACTGGCCGATAATTTATTTTCTTTGCCTTCTTCTCTTCCTAAAGAGTGGAGTGACATTTGCAATCTCCAGTCTTCTGGAACAATGCCAAAGTCATGTGATTCTTGAAAGATCATGACCAATCATTCGTTATCTGCTCAGCAACCTCTCTCAGGTCTCTGGGATGAAGTCCATCTGGCCTAGGTGACTTAAGGCCTTTGTGTTTGCCTGGCACCTTTTTCTTTGTAATTGCAATGACACTCACTCCTGCTTCCGGGCACTCACAGACCACTGGCATACTGCTAGTCTCTTCCACAGTGAAGAAAGATGCAAAATACCCATTAGGCGCACCTGCCATTTCATTGTTCCCTATTATTACCTCACCAGCACCATTTTCCAGTGGTCCAATATCAACTCTCACCACCCTCTTACTCTTTATATTACTGAAAAAAAACTTCCAGTATCCTGCTTTATACTATTGGCTACTCTGTCTTCAAAAACTCAACCGTAGGTTGGAGAGTAGGTTTAGGCATATACTAGGAGGATACTGCCTAGCTGAGCGGTCTGAGGCAGAGTGGAAGGGCTTTCGCACATTCGGGCTTCGGCTAGGTAAGTGGGTAGGTGGACTACATTTTCTCCTTGCAGTTTTTTTTTCTGGAGGAACAGACTGACAGGCATGTCTGTAGGGTTAGTACTTTGCTCTGGGTGTCAGACGTGAGAATCCTGGGGATCTTCCAGTCTCCCAGATGGCCACATCTGCACCAGCTGCTCCGAGATGCAGCTCCTGAGAGACCGTGTTAGGGATCTGGAGCTGTGCTTGATGACCTACAGCTTGTTAGGGTAAGTGAGCAGGAAATAGATAGGAGCTACAGGGAGTTAGTTACCCCGAGGCTGCAGGAGTTAGCCAAGTGGCTGACTGTCAGGAAGGGGAAGGGAAGAGGTGAAATGGTAGAGAGCACCTTTGTGGGCATCCCCTCATTTTCTTGCTTGGATGCTGCTGAGGGGGGTGACCAGACAGTGCATGACCACGGCGATCGGGTCTCTGGCACTCTGGTTCCGTGGTGCAGAGGGGAGAGAAGAAGATGAGGAATGCGGTAGTCACAGGGGATCCCATAGTGAGGGGCACAGACTGTCAGCCTGATAGAAATACCCACATGGTCTGTTGTCTCCCAGGTGCCAGGGTATGGGATATCTCGAATCGGGTGCAGAGTACTGAGATTATGGAGTACCTGGAGGAACGTGACAAGATAGGCCAAGGTAAATCAAAATAAATCAAGATAGTAAAGGTAAATCAAAAACAGAGATGATAGGAAGGACAGGCAGATGATGAGGTATAATCACAACCAGTGGGATGATTTACAATAGAAAGCAACAAATACTGGACTGAGAGTGTTATATTTGAATGCACGCAGCATAAGGAATAAAATGGACGACTTGAAATTCAGCTACAGATAGGCAAGTATGACATTGTGGCCATCTCTGACACTTGGCTAAATAATGGCTGCCATTGGAAGCTGAACGTCTAAGGATATACAATGGATTGGAAAGGTAGGTCAGTAGGCAGAGGGGGTGGTGTGGCCCTGTGTATAAGAAACAATATCAAATCATTAGAAAGGGATGACATAGGATTGGAAGGTGTCGAGTCTCCATGGGTTGAGTTAAGAAATAATAAGGGTAAAAGGACCTTAATGACATTTGTATTACAGGCCTCTAAACAGCTCCCAGGAAGTGGATTACAAATTACAGCAGGGGATAGAAAATGCTTGTCCGAAGGTTAATGTCATGATAATCATTGGGGATTTTACCATGGAACTGTATTGGGAAAACCAGGTCAGTACTGGATCTCAAGAGAGAGAATTTGTAGAATGTTTAAGAAATGGCTTTTTAGAGCCCAGAGTTGATGAGCCCACGAGGGAATCAGCTGTGCTGAATTACTATTGTGCAACGATCTGGAGGTGATAAGAGTGTTTAAGGTTACGGAGCCCTTAGGAAACAGTGATCACAATATGATCGAGTTCACATTGAAATTTGAGAAGGAGAAACTAAACTGCAATGAGTCGGTATTTCAGGGGAATAAAGGAAAGCACAATGGCCTGAGAGGGGAGCTGGCTAAAGTTGACTGGAAAGGGACACTAGCAGGAAGGACAGCAAAGGAGAAAAGGCTGGAGTTTCTGGTGAAAAATGATGGAAGTGCAAGAGACATAGATGCCAACTAAGAAGAAATTTTTGAATAGAAGGAGGACACTGCTGCTGACAAGTGAAGTCAGAGCCAAAGTAAAAGCAAAAGAGAGGGCATACAAGGATGCCAAAGCTAATGGGAAGATAGGGGATTGGGAAGCTTTAAAAAAATTCAGAATAAGGTCATTAGGAAGAAAAAGATGAATTATGAAGATGCTAAAAGATTTTTAAGTATATAAAGAGTAAAAGAGAGCAAATAGTAAATAGAGGACTAATAGAAAATGAGATTGGAGATATTGTAATTAGAGACGCAGAGATGGCAGAGGAACTGAATGCGTATTTTGCATCAGTCTTCACAGTGGAAGACATCTGTAGTACACCAGGCATTCAAGAGTGTCGAGGAAGTGAAGTAGGTGTAGTGAAAATTATGACTGAGAAGGTGCTCTTGATGCTTAATGGTCTGAGGACAGATAAATCTCCTGGATGTGATTGAATACACCCTCAAGTTCTGAAGGAAGTTTTGGGATAGATTGCAAAGGCATTAGCAAACATCTATCAATAATCGACACATTCTGGCATTATTCAGGATGACTGGAAAATTGCCAGTGTTACTCCACTATTTAAGAAGGGTTGAAGAGAGCGGAAAGGAAAATATACATTTGTTAGCCTGACATCAGTAGTTGGGGAGTTGTTGGAATCGATTGTTAGGGATGAGATTATGGAGTACCTGGAGATACTTGACAAGCTAGGCCAAAGCCAGTATGGTTTCCTGAAATGTAAATCCTGCCTAACTAATCTACTGCAAAATTCTGAGGAGCAAGAAGGCTGCGAGTGACCGCTTAAGGATTTCTGGAGTGAAGGCAGTTTTTCTACTCAGAGTGAAAGAGAGGCAAGACTGCACGGGCGTGTGACGTCAGCCAGTAAAGCGTGAAAGGTTTAGAAAGGCAAGGAATCTTCAACAGTTTTTGATTCAGAGCAAGAAGGCTGTGACGGACAAGCAAAGGATTTCTGGAGTGAAGGCAGTTTTTGTATTCAGGGCGAAAAGAGGCAAGACTGTGTAGGCAGGTGACATAAGCCAGTAGACTGTGAAAGGCTTAAAACAAAGACTGCCATATCCAGCGGGCAGCGCTTGGAGCGGGCAGTGGAGTGAGAGGTAGCAGAGTGATAGGCCTTTGGTACAACGGGCTTAGGTGGTAATGGGACGAGGGGGAGGTAAGTTTATCGGTGTTACTTGTGGAAAGGAGGAAGTATGTGTGTGAGGTCAGTGTTCTGTGCTTGGTGTCAGATGTAGGGGGTCCTGGAGTCTCCCAGCCTCCCGGACAGCCATATCTGCACCAGGTGTGTCGAGCTGCAGCTCCTAAAGGACCGAGTTAGGGAACTGAAGATGCAGCTGGATGACTTTCACCTGGTCAGGGAGAGCGAAGAGGTGATAGAAAACAGTTACAGGCAGGTGGTCACACCACAGCCATGTGAAACAGGCAAGTGGGTCACAGTCAGGAGGGAGAAGGGGAAGAGTCAGGTACTAGAGAGTACCCCAGTGGCTGTACCCCTTGACAATAAGTACTCCTATTTGAGTACTGTTCGGGGAGACAGCCTACCTGGGGGAAGCAACAGTGGCCGTGCCTCTGGCACAGAGTCCGGCCCTGTGGCTCAGAAGGGTAGGGAAAGGAAGAGGAAGGCAGTAGTGATAGGAGACTCTATAGCTAGAGGGTCAGACAGGTGATTCTGTGGATGCAGGAAAGGAACTCGGGTGGTAGTTTTCCTCCCAGGTGCCAGGGTCCGGGATGTTTCAGATCGCGTCCAAGATATCCTGCAGCAGGAGGGAGAACAGCCAGAGGTCATGGTTCATATTGGTACCAATGACGTAGGTAGGAAAGAGGAAGAGGTCATTAAAAAAGACTACAGGGAGTTAGGAAGCAAGTTGAGAAGCAGGACCACAAAGGTAGTAATCTTGGGAGAATAGGAACAGAATGAGGAGGAGGATAAATGCTTGGTTGAGGGATTGGAGCATGGGGCAGGGATTCCGATTTCTGGATCATTAGGACCTCTGTTGGGGCCTGTGTGACCTGTACAAAAAGGACGGGTTGTACTTGAATCCAATGGGGACCAATATCCTGGCGGGGAAGTTTGCTAAGTCTACTGGGGAGAGTTTAAACTAGAATTGTTGTGGGGTGGGAACCGAACTGAAGAGACTGGGAAAGAGGTGGTTAGCTCACAAATGGAGAAGGCTTGCAGTCAGTGCGAGAGGGAGGACAGGCAGGTGATAGATTGGGGACGCGCTCAGACTGAAGGTTTGAGATGTGTCTATTTTAACACAAGGAATGTTGTGAACAAAGCGGATAAGTTCAGAGCGTGGGTCTGTATTTGGAGATATGATGTGGTGGCCATTACGGATAACTCAGGGATCAGAATGGTTACTTCAAGTGCTGAGTTTCAGATGGAGGCAAAAGAGGTAGGGCGTCACACTGTTGATCAGAGATAGAGTCATGGCTGCAGAAAAGATGGACGCCATGAAGGGATTGTCTACCGAGTCTCTGTGGGTGGAGGTTAGGAACAGGAATGGGTCAATAACTTTACTGGCTGTTTATTATAGGCTGCCCAATAGAATCAGGGATATCGAGGAGCAGATAGGGAAACGGATCCTGGAAAGGTGTAATAATAACAAAGCTGGTGTGATGGGAGATGTTAATTTCCCAAATATCGATTGGCATCTCCCTAGAGCAAGGGGTTTAGATGGGGTGGAGTTCATTAGCTGTGTTCCGGAAGGTTTCTTGACACAATATGTGGATAAGCCTACAAGAGGAGATGCTGCACTTGATCTGATGTTGGGAAATGAACCTGGTCAGGTGTCAGATCTCTCAGTGGGAGAGCATTTTGGAGACAGTGATCATAATTCTATCTCCTTTACCATAGCACTGGAGAGAGATAAGAACAGACAAGTTAGAAAAGCATTTAATTGGAGTAAGTTGAATTATGAGGCTATCAGGCAGGAAATTAGAAGCATAAAGTGGAAACTTAAGTTCTCAGGGAGAAGTACGGAAGAAATGTGGCAACTATTCAGGGGATATTTGTGTGGAGTTCTGCATAGGTACATTCCAATGAGACAGGGAAGTTTTATGGTAGAGTACAGGAACTGTAGTGTACAAAGGCTATAATAAATCTAATCAAGAAAAGAAGAAATGCTTACCAAAGGTTCAGAGAGCAAGGTAATGTTAGAGATCTAGAAGATTATAAGGCTAAGAGAAAGAAGCTTAAGAAGAAAATTAGGAGAGCCAGAAGGGGCCATGGGAAGCCCTTGGTGGGCAGGATCAAGGAAAACCCCAAGGCATTCTACAAGTATGTGAAGAGCAAGAGCACAAGACATGAAAGAACAGGAGCGATCAAGTGTGACAGTGAGAAAGTATTTATGGAACCGGAGAAAATAGCAGTGATACTTAATAAACACTTTACTTCAGTATTCACTCTGGAAAAGGATCTTGGTGATTGTAGTGCAAACTTACAGCAAACTGAAAAATCTGAGCATGTAGATATTAAGAAAAAGGATGTGCTGGAGCTTTTGGAAACCATCAAGTTGATTAAGTCGCCAGGACAAGATGACATGTATCCCAGGCTACCAGAGGATTGGAGAGTTACAGATGTTGTTCCTTTATTCAAGAAAGAGAGTAGAGGTAGCCCAGGAATTATAGACCAGTGAGTATTACCTCAGTGGTTGGTAAGTTGATGGAGAAGATCCTGAGAGGCAGGATTTATGAACATTTGGAAATGCACAGTAAGATTAGGAATTGTTAGCATGGCTCTGCAAGGGCAGGTCCTTCCTTACGAGTCTGATTGAAATTTTGGAGGGCCTCTATGGTTCCCTTTATTCCACTGCAATACTAATATACCTGAGTTATGCTTCTCCTTCCCAGTACTGTTCCTTGAGGAACAGTATTAGTCACTGTCAGCCAACCAGAAAAAGACAATTTTATTCCCATACGCTTCCTCCTACCAATCAACCAATGCTCTATCCAAGCCAGTAACTTGCCTGTAATAGAATGCATTCCTAATCTGTTAAGCAACTTCAAGCCCCGTGTGGCACCTCATCAAAGGCCTTCTGAACTTCCACATTTACAACATCCACTTTATCCATCTTACTCTTCATCCCCTGAAAGAATTCCAACTGGTTGGTCAGGCAAGATGTTCCCTTCAGGAAACCATGCTGAATTCATATCAGTATTACAGTTGAACAAAGGGGACTATGGAGCCATGAGGGAGGAACTAGCCAAAGTTGACTGGAAGGATATCCTTGCAGGGATGACAGCGGAACAACAATGACAGGTATTTCCAGGAATAATACAGAAGGTGCAGAATTAGTTCATTCCAAAGAGGAAGAAAAATTCTAAGGGGAGTAAGGGGCGACCGTGGCTGACAAGGGAAGTCAAGAACAGTTTAAAAATAAAAGAGAAGTATAACATAGCAAAGATGAGTGGGAAGTCAGAAGATTGGGAAACTTAAAAAGCAAAAGAGATAACTAAAAAGGCATTATGGGGAGAAAAGATGAGGTACGAAGGTAAGCTAGCCAAGAATATAAAAGAGGATAGTAAAAACTTCTTTAGGTATGTGAAGAGGACAAACATTAGTTGAGATGAAAGTTGGGCCTTTGAAGGCAGAAACAGGTGAATTTATTATGGGGAACAAGGAAATGGCAAATGAGTTGAACAGGTACTTTGGATCTGTCTTCACTAGGGAAGACACAGACAATCTCCCAGATGTAATAGTGGCCAGAGGACCTAGGGTAACGGAAGAACTGAAGGAAATTCACATTAGGCAGAAAATGGTGATGGATAGACTGATGGGACTGAAGGCTGACAAATCCCCAGTGCCTGATGGTCTGCATCCCAGGGTACTTAAGAAGGTGGCTCTAGAAATCGTGGATACATTGGTAATCATTTCCCAATGTTCTGTAGATTCAGGATCAGTTCCTGAGGATTGGAGTGTAGCCGATGTTATCCCACTTTTTAAGGAAGGATGGAGACAGAATACAGGAAATTATAGACCAGTTAGCCAGACAGCAGTGGTGGGGAAGATGCTGGAGTCAATTATAAAAGATGAAGTAGTGGCACATTTGGATAGCAGTAACAGGATCGGTCCAAGTCGGCATGGATTTACGAAGGGGAAATCATGCTTGACTAATCTTCAGGAATTTTTTTGAAGATATAACTATGAAAATGGACAAGGGAGAGCCAATGGATGTAGTGTACCTGGACTTTCAGAAAGCCTTTGATAAGCTCCCACTTAGGAGATTAGTGTGCAAAATTAGAGCACATGGTATTGGGGGATAGGGTACTAACATAGATAGAAAAATGGTTGGCAGACAGGAAACAAAGAGTAGGGATTCACGGGTCCTTTTCAGAATGGCAAGCAGTGACTAGTGGGGTAAAGCAATGCTCGGTGCTGGGACTGCAGCTATTTACAATATACATTAATGATTTAGATGAAGGGCCGAAGGGCCTCCTCCTGCACCTATTGTTTATTGTATGAATTTGTCTTATCTTGTCCTATGCCATGAAATACACTTTAACCTTTGTCCTTTACAATTGACTCAAACAGCTTACCAAACACATTAACAATTTGGAAAAGAGGGTCAAGTATAGTATATCCAAGTTTGCTGATGATCCTAAATTGAGCAGAAAAGCATATTATGCAGAAGACATGGTGATTCTACTGAGAGATATAGACAGGTTGATAGGTGGGCAAGGTTCTGGCAGATGGAATACAATATTGATAAATGCGAGTCAATCCACAATGGAAGAGCAGATTATTACTCAAATGGTAAAAAAAATGCAGTATTTTGCTGCACAGAGTGGCTTGGGAGTACTTGTGCATGAATCCCAAAAGTTTGGTTTGCAGGTGCAGCAGACTATCAAGAAAGCAAATGGGATATTGGCCAACACTTCTAGAGGGATTAAATTTAAGAGCAGTGAGTTTATGCTGTACTGGTGAGACTGTACCTGGAGTACTCTGTGCAGTTCTGGTCTTCTTACTTGAAGAAGGATATACTGGCTTTGGAGGCGGTGCAGGAAAGGTTCACCATGTTAATCCACGAGGTTCATTGGCTGTTAGACTATGAGGAGAGATTGAGTTGCTGGGATTTTACTGGCTAGAACTTACAAGAATGAGAGGAGGTTTATAGATACATATAAAATTATGAAAGGGATAGATGAGGTAGAGGCAGGAAAGTTGTTTCCATTGGAGGGTGAGACTAGAACTAGGGGATTTTGCCTCAAGATTCAGCGGAGTAAATTCAAGATAGAGATGAGGAGGAACTGCTTTACCCAGAGACTGGTGAATCTGTGGAATTCTCTGCCCATTAAAGCAGTAGAGATAGCTCAGTAAAATATTTAAGACAAGGTTGGACGAATTTTTGCATAGTAAGGTAATTAAGCCTTATGGGAAAAGGCAGTTTGATGGAGATGAGTCCATGATCAGATTAGCCAAGATCTTATTGAATAGTAGAGCAGGATCGACGGGCCAGATGGCCGACTCCTGCTCCTATTTCTTATGTTTTTATGTTCTCCAAAATGCTATGGACGCCATCTGAATCAGCCCTGACCCTGACACCACGAACGCAATATCCTATTTGGAAGTCCCAGTCAAATCCCCTATTATTACCTCTCCCATCTTTCTCCCTTTTCCCTTCTGCACCATGGACCTATACTCGGTGTCAGTTACCCATTCTCTGTGGCATTTTCCTGTGAGGTCATCCCCCCCCCCATATAGTATCCAAAGCGATGTACTTATTATATAAGAGGAATGGCCTTAGGGGTGCTCTGTGCTGACTGCCTATTAACATTTCCAGTTATCCTGACAGTCACCCAGCTACTCACCTCCTGCCATTTAAAGATGATTATTTCCCCGTATCTCTCTCTGATCGATTTGTCAGCTATCCAGTTCAGCATACCTGTACATCGTAAATGCCCGACCAGTGCTCAGGGACGGTCCCAGACCTAAGACCAAACGCTACACCCCTAAGATTTAGTCCCTTTCCTCTTTGATGCTGGGTGGCACCACTCCTTCCGTTGCTCAGAAACCAACTCGACCCGTGGATTTACCCTCCCCCCAATGACTGATCTCTCACCTCCCTCGCTCTCCCAAATGACAGGGAGGAGCATTCACACATTCCATTGCCTTCAACTTGTTCTCAGCTCTTTGCTGAATTTGAAGCCAATACGTTGGATTAGAGATCATGTCTTATAAGGATTGGTTGATTGGACTAAGGCTTGTTGCTTTGAAGCAAAGAAGACTGACAGTTGACTTCACAGGAGTCATAGGTCAAATGGACAGTCAGATTCTATTCACCAGAGTAGCAATGGTTAATTAGAGAGAACATTGACGTGATTGGCGGAAAGCATGGGAGTGTTAGACAGTAGTTATTTTGCACAGAGTGGTAAGTGAGAGGAAGGTGGTTGTAACGTTCTCCTTCGCGTGTCACGAACGCCGAATTTAACGTCGAGATAAACCACAGTTAATAAGAACCAGATCGCTGCAAGATTAACCATTTACTGTTCACTCTTCACATTAACATATGGTGAAAACTGTTGATAAAACAATACAAGATTGATACAGTATTTGTTCCTTCCTTAATATCACATTTCAAGTGTAAATACTTGCAAAGGTGACTATAACTACATTACACTAAGGTGCAGTATACAGGGAGAGTTTACCTGCTCCATTGACTACTTTAAATACACTTCCATGCAAACTATCCGCGACTCTTTAACTAACGAAAGCATAAACATTATCTACCGTCGTTACTTCTAACAGGATCGGCATTAACATCTTAGTTCAATATATCGATTATCTATTAACTTACAGCGTTGCTCTCACTGTGATTTCTCATGCCTGCAAAACAACTTCTGCTCAGGTGAGCCTCGTGGTAAGCCCCCACCCTCGCGCTAATTTCAAACCGGTATTTTCCCACAAGACGCGGCGAAACCGGATGTGACGTCATCGCATGCCGATATATTTTACATGCAATGAATATACTTTAAACACTTCTAATTCTAACTAGAAAATACTATTGAATGAATTACTAAGTGAAAATATTATAAACTAAATAACTGTCGTAAAGTCAGCACAGTGGTGGTGGCCGAACATTAAGGACATTTAAGGGTCTCTGAGATAGGAACATGAATGAAAGTAAAATGGAGGACTATATAGGAGGAAAGGGTTAGATTTGTCTAGAGTAAGTTAAAATGTTGGCACAACATCAAGGCATGAAGGAACCGTACTGTATATGTTATGTTCTATGTATGTTCTGGCTTCTAGAATGCAAGTAAAAGACTGGGCAACACAAACCATTATATTATCCTTATAATAAGATATTGGCTCGTTTTATTGAGAAATAGTGCGGGGGAGATGATGCCGTCACAAGTCAAACTTTTGAATTCTCCACATTGAGTGCTCCAGCAGCTTAATTATTGACTTATATAACCATATAACAATCACAGCACGGAAACAGGCCATCTTGGCCCTCCTAGTCCATGCCGAACCCTTAATCTCACCTAGTCCCACCTACCCGCACTCAGCCCATAACCCTCCACTCCTTTCCTGTCCATATACCTATCCAATTTTACCTTAAATGACACAACTGAACTGGCCTCTACTACTTCTACAGGAAGCTCATTCCACACAGCTATCACTCTCTGAGTAAAGAAATACCCCCTCGTGTTTCCCTTAAACTTCTGCCCCCTAACTCTCAAATCATGTCCTCTAGTTTGAATCTCCCCTACTCTCAATGGAAACAGCCTGTTCACGTCAACTCTATCTATCCCTCTCAAAATTTTAAATACCTCGATCAAATCCCCCCTCAACCTTCTACGCTCCAATGAATAGAGACCTAACTTGTTCAACCTTTCTCTGTAACTTAATTGCTGAAACCCAGGTAACATCCTAGTAAATCGTCTCTGCACTCTCTCTAATTTATTGATATCTTTCCTATAATTCGGTGACCAGAACTGCACACAATATTCCAAATTTGGCCTTACCAATGCCTTGTACAACTTTAGCATTACATCCCAACTTCTGTACTCAGTGCTCTGATTTATAAAGGCCAGCGTTCCAAAAGCCCTCTTCACCACCCTATCTACATGAGACTCCACTTTCAGGGAACTATGCACAGTTATTCCTAGATCTCTCTGTTCCTCTGCATTCCTCAATGCCCTACCATTTACTCTGTATGTTCTATTTGGATTATTCCTGCCAATATGTAGAACCTCACACTTCTCAGCATTAAACTCCATCTGCCAACGTTCAGCCCATTCTTCTAACCAGCATAAATCTCCCTGCAAGCTTTGAAAACCCACCTCATTATCCACAACACCTCCTACCTTAGTATCATCGGCATACTCACTAATCCAATTTACCACCCCATCATCCAGATCATTTATGTATATTACAAACAACATTGGGCCCAAAACAGATCCCTGAGGCACCCCGCTAGTCACCGGCCTCCATCCCGATAAACAATTATCCACCACTACTCTCTGGCATCTCCCATCTAGCCACTGTTGAATCCATTTTATTACTCCAGCATTAATACCTAACGACTGAACCTTCTTAACTAACCTTCCATGTGGAACTTAGTCAAAGGCTTTGCTGAAGTCCATATAGACTACATCCACTGCCTTACCCTCATCAACATTCCTCGTAACTTCTTCAAAAAATTCAATAAGGTTTGTCAAACATGACCTTCCACGCACAAATCCATGCTGGCTACTTCTAACCAGATCCCGTCTATCCAGATAATTATAAATACTATCTCTAAGAATACTTTCCATTAATTTACCCACCACTGATGTCAAACTGATAGGTCTATAATTGCTAGGTTTCCTTCTAGAACCCTTTTTAAACAATGGAACCACATGAGCAATACGCCAATCCTCCGGCACAATCCCCGTTTCTAATGACATATTAAAGATTTCCGTCTTGAGTCACAAAGATCGAAGAACAGCCGGACATTAAGGGATAGTAAACGTGGTGCCAGGGTGGAAGATTATTCTATTGCCATTCTGAATCCTTGTTCTGGCTATCAATAGCCAATTGAATAACCAGCAGATATGTATGGGCTTTTGTAGAGCGAAGGTGCAGAACGTCAGCAACAGGTAGGGAAAGATTTGGGGTAGGTTTATGTCCGTAAGATAAATTCATTGTTTCCTGTTATAAGTACCTGAAATGCGGGGTCAAGTCAAGACACTTTTTATTATCATTATTGTCATAGTAAAGGAAGTCAATTGGATAAAAGGAGGATCAATCTGATTAATATGACAGTCGGTATAATTTTGGGAATTGTAGCCCGGTGAATCTTACGTCTGTGGTGGACAAATTATTGGAGAGGATCAGTGGAGACATGATTTACAAGAATTTGGAGAAACATAGTCGAATACTGAGAGACAGGACGCCTTTGCAAGGGGTAGGTCATGCCTCATGAGCCTGAATGAATTATTTGAGAGTATCACAAAAGAGATTGCCGACGATATAGCAGTAGACGTAGTTTATACGGATTGCAGCATAGCGTTTTGTAAGTTTCCCAATATTAATCTCATTCAGGAAATCAAAAGGCATAGGAACCAAAGAATCTTCGATATTTGGTACAGAATTAGCTTGCCCACAGGAGGAAGGGAATGGTTGTAAATGAAGCGCATTCTGCCTGGAGGGAGGCGATCAGGGATGTTCCTCCAGGATATGCTTTAAACCCCTGCTCTATGTGTTTTTATAAATGGCTTCGATGAAGGAGTGGAAGAGGCGGTAGGGCTGAGTAACTTTTCAGATGAGACGCGGTCCTAGGTTATGGTGGGACACTTCAAAGGTTTCAAAGGTACATTTAATGTCTGAGAAATGTATACAATATACATCCTGAAATGCTTTTTCGTCGCAACCATCCACGAAAATAGAGTAGTGCTCCAAAGAATGAATGACAGTTAAATGTTAGAACCCCAAGTCCCTCCCAGTTCCCTTCCCTCCCTTACGTAAACGGCAGCAAGCAACGATCCCCCTCGCTCCCCCTCCACCGGCAGAGAAAGAGCGCCGGTACCCGCCACCGAGCACTCAAGCAACAAGAAAGACACAGAATAATATTTACCCGAAAGGCTTCGCGTTTCAGCCGGCATTCTACATACCACAGGTTCTCTCGCTCCTTAATAAGGGAGAAAGTGGCGTCTCCGTTTCAGAGCGAGAGAGGAGAGATAACAAATTGTCTTGCTGTTTTACCGTGTTAAAAGTCCGTTACCTCGCTTGTTTCGAGCTTTGTGCCAAAAGATCTCGGGTCTCTTGGCACATAGCCGTAGACATTTCGACGACAAACAAATCTCCAGCCGTTAGACCGACTTTCGATCCGCCCGTCTCCAGAGCCCCGAGATTCTAGGCGTCCAAAGTGGAGCCGAACTCTTAGGCCGTGTCCTTGGGGTGCTGAACAATGGCCGTCCCCGCAAAACAACCGAAGTCAGCGTGTAACTCCAGGTCAGTGTCATCCAAAGAACCCCGAAAGGGAAAATTAGGAATACTAAAGATGGAAATAGAGCTGTTTCCGAAGATGCAAGAAAGCAGTCGCCGTTTACCGCCATAGTATAAAATGACCTGCTTTGTAATTTGGAATTTAAAGGTAATACACGGTTAATGGCAGGGAGATCTCAGTGTCCAAGTTCATAGAAGCTGTCACGCAAGTTGAAAGGATGGTTAAGCAAGTGTATGGTATATTCGCACTTGCAATATTGTGTTCAGTTCTGATCGCTTGATTACAGAAAAGATGTGGAAGCTTTTGAGAGATGCAGAAGAAATTTACTACGATGCTACCTCGTTTGGCGAGCATTTTTATGAGAACAGGCTGAGCGAGCAAAAGTGTTTTTTTCTCTTTGAAGCAGAAGAGGATCGGATCGGACTTGAAGCAAATGTACAATATGATAAAAGGCAGAGGTCGACACTTTCTCCTAGGTCGGAAATAGCTAATACAAGGGGGCATAACATGAAGGTGATAAGCAGGAATTTATAAGGAGGATGTCAAAACTAAGTGTTTTTTCCTTCACCTAGTGGGTGGGTGGACGCATTGCTGGGGATACTGTTGTAGCAGACACAATGTGACGTTTAAGCAGCTTCTTAGATAGGGACGTTGGACCCTAAAACCATCAGATTTGTTTAACCATTTCATCATGGCTGATCCATATTCACTCTAAGCACCCATCTCTTGACTTATCCTTGAACCGTTCACGACTTGTCAAATCTAGAACCTATCAACCCCCACTTATATATACCCAATGAGCTGGCCTCCCCAGTTGCCTTTGGCAGTGAATTTCACGGATTAGACTCCGTCTGGCTGAACAAATTCCACCTCATCTCTGTTTTAAGTGGACGTCCCTCTATTCTGACGCTGTGGCCCTGGACTGCTCCACTATAGAAAACATCCTCTCTACAATCACACTACCACCGCCTTTCAGTTTTCGTTTTGTTTCAATAATCTCCCCCATCAGCATTCTAAACTCCAGCTAGTACAGATCCGGAGGTTCAAGGGTTCACGTATTATCACACTGAAATTATTCTTATCCGGATAGCTACCAAATTGAGAAAGAAAAAGAACGGCAGCATGATCATTAACCCCCAAATCCCCCCCCCCAACCTCCCCCACCAAAAAGTGAACAAAAATGGAACAGGCACATTGGCCCTCAAATCCCCCAGCCCTACCCACACACAAAAATACGAGAACGATCCGGTGATAAACACAGAACATAAAGAAAAACAAAAAAAAAAAGTTTTTAGTCTAAGTACGCATCCAAAACGCAGAAAAATGCCTGAATAACATTCTCCGGACGCAGTGGGAGGCATTCCACGTTCAGGTCACAGAGCGACCAAAAGGCAGGCAGCCGGTGCCCAATACCGCATTCGATCCGATCTTTGCGTCTCCCTTGTTGCGTGGAGTGGCGATGTTCATCAGCAAAGCGGCTCGCAACAGCCCACCGGCCATGAAGTTCGCGTGTGCTGCTTCTGCCCCTCGCAAACCTCTCGGACACTGCCGAGAGCTGAAACACCCAAAATGATCTCCAAACCTGCACTCGCCTCGATGTTTCAATCTCCGTTGTCGCTTTAATCAGCGAAATGGAATCGAACATCGCCTCTGTCCGTCCCGCAGCCTATTCGCGATCGCTACCTTCTCAGCGACTGCGGAGCACAGAAACCCCCAACCACTCTCCAAAAGTATCAAATGCTCCTCATATGTTAACCCTTTTGTTTCAGCTATCATTCTTGCGGACCGCCTCTGCACGGTTCCAATATACAGCACATAATTTCTCAGATAAATTATGATGTAGTTATGGAATTATGATGTAGTGGCCATTATGGAGACTTGGCTAGCACCAGGGCAAGAATGGATTCTCAATATTCTTGGATTTCAGTGCTTCAAAAGGGATGGGGGGAGGGGGGAGGGGTGGCATTACTGGTCAGGGATACTATTACAGCTGCAGAAAGGGTGGGTAATGTAGTAGGATCCTCTTTTGAGTCAGTATGGATGGAAGTCAGGAACAGCAAAGGAGAAGTTACTCTACTGGGGGTATTCTATAGGCCACCTGGTAGTAGCAGAGATACCGAGGAGCAGATTGGGAGGCAGATTTTGGAAAGGTGCAAAAATAACAGGGTTGTTATCATGGGTGACTTTAACTTCCCTAATATTGATTAGCACCTGATTAGCTCCAAGGGTTTAGATGGGGCAGAGTTTGTTAAGTGTGTCCAGGATGGATTCCTGTCACAGTACGTTGACAGGCCGACTAGGGGGAATGCCATACTAGATCTAGTATTAGGTAACGAACAAGGCCAGGTCACAGATCTGTCAGTGGGTGAGCATCTGGGGGACAGTGATCACCGCTCCCTGACCTTTTGTTACAGGGACGTAGCAGGAAGAACAAACTCAAGTGCAGGACTCTGACATGGAGGCAGAATCTCCGTCAAGCGCAGAATCAAGACCAGGCTGAGTCAGGACTAGGGAGGCTTGATTCACAAAGAGATACAGGGTTGAAGACTTGGACCAAGGTTCCTCTCTTTCTGAGAGTCGACCAACAACCTGGCAAGGGTTGACTGGAGCTGTTGGGGTCTTATCCTCCGGTGGCTAGTGGAAACCAGGTACTGGTGATTGAGAGGAATTGGGAAAGGTTGGGAATCAAGTGTGGGGATTAAGGACCAATTAGGGAGGAAAGGGAAAAGGTAGGAAATGCCAGCCAGGATCATGACACCTTTAGCATTATCATAGAAAAGGATAGAATCAGAGAGGATAGGAAATCTTTTAATTGGGGAAGGGCAAGCTATGAGGCTATAAGGCTAGAACATGCGGGTGTGAATTGGAATGATGTTTTTGCAGGGAAATGTACTACGGACATGTGGCCGATGTTTAAGGATCTCTTGCAGGATGTTAGGGATAAATTTGTCCTGGTGAGGAAGATAAAGAATGGTAGGGTGAAGGAACCATGGGTGGCAAGTGAAGTGGAAAATCTAGTCAGGTGGAAGAAGGCAGCATACATGAGGTTTAGGAAGCAAGGATCAGATGGGTCTATTGAAGAATACAGGGTAGCAAGAAAGGAGCTTAAGAAGGGGCTGAGAAGAGCAAGAAGGGGGCATGAGAAGGCCTTGGCGAGTAGGGTAAAGGAAAACCCCAAGGCGTTCTTCAATTATGTGAAGAACAAAAGGATGACAGGACTGAAAGTAGGACTGATTAGAGATAAAGGTGGGAAGATGTGCTTGGAGGCTGTGGAATTGAGCGAGGTCCTCAATGAATACTTCTCTTCAGTATTCACCAATGAGAGGGAACTTGATGATGCTGAGGACAATATGAGTGAGGTTGATGTTCTGGAGCATGTTGATAGTAAGGGAGAGGAGGTGCTGGAGTTGTTAAAATACGTTAGTCCGGAGCCTGACGGAATATTCCCCAGGCTGCTCCACGAGGCAAGGGAAGAGATTGCTGAGCCTCTGACTAGGATCTTTATGTCCTAGTTGTCCACAGGAATGGTACCGGAGGACTGGATGGAGGCGAACGCTGTCCCCTTGTTCAAAAAAATGTAGTAGGGATAGTCCAGTTAATTATAGACCAGTGAGCCTTATGTCTATGGTGGGAAAGCTGTTGGAAAAGATTCTTAGAGATACGATCTATGGGCATTTAGAGAATCATGGTCTGATCAGGGACAGTCAACATGGCTTTGTGGAGGGCAGATCATGCCTAACAAGCCTGATAGAGTTCTTTGAGGAGGTAACCAGGCGTATAGATGAGGGTAGTGCAGTGGATGTGATCTACATGGATTTTGACAAGGTTCCACACAGTAGGCTTATTCAGAAAGTCAGAAGGCATGGGATCCAGGGAAGTTTGGTCAGGTGGATTCAGAATTGGCTTGCCTGCAGAAGGCAGAGGGTCGTGGTGGAGGGAGTACATTCAGATTGGAGGGTTGTGACTAGTGGTGTCCCACAAGGATCTGTTCTGGGACCTCTAGTTTTCGTGACTTTTATTAACGACCTGAATGTGGGGATAGAAAGGTGGGTTGGCAAGTTTGCAGATGACACAAAGGTTGGTGGTGTTGCAGATAGTGTAGAGGATTGTCGAAGATTGCAGAGAGACATTGATAGGATGCAGAAGTGGGCTGAGAAGTGGCAGATGGAGTTCAACCCGGAGAAGTGTGAGGTGGTACACTTTGGAAGGACAAACTCCAAGGCAGAGTACAAAGTAAATGGCAGGATACTTGGTAGTGTGGAGGAGCAGAGGGATCTGGAGGTGCATGTCCACAGATCCCTGAAAATTGCCTCACAGGTAGATAGGGTAGTTAAGAAGGCTTATGTGGTGTTAGCTTTCATAAGTCGAGGGATAGAGTTTAAGAAACATGATGTAATGATGCAGCTCTATAAAACTCTAGTTAGACCACATTTGGAGTACTGTGTCCTGTTCTGGTCGCCTCACTATAGGAAGGATGTGGAAGCATTGGAAAGGGTACAGAGGTGATTTACCAGGATGCTGCCTGGTTTAGAGAGTATGGATTATGATGAGAGATTAAGGGAGCTGGGGCTTTACTCTTTGGAGAGAAGGAGGATGAGAGGAGACATGATAGAGGTATACAAGATATTAAAAGGAAAAGACAGAGTGGACAGCCAGCGTCTCTTCCTCAGGGCACTACTGCTCAGTAAAAGAGGACATGGCTTTAAGGTAAGGGGAGGGAGGTTCAAGGGTGATATTAGAGGAAGGTTTGTCATTCAAAGAGTGGATGGTGTGTGGAATGCACTGCCTGAGTCAGTGGTGGAGGCAGATACACTAGTGAAGTTTAAGAGACTACTAGACAGGTACATGGAGGAATTTAAGGTGGGGGCTATATGGGAGGCAGGGTTTGAGGGTCATCACAACATTGTGGGCCGAAGGGCCTGTAATGTGATGTACTATTCTATGTTCTATGTTCTACAAACGGCTCAAACTGCTCACAATAATGTTTGGCTAATGCCTTAAAAGGCTTAGCAGTACACCTTTGTAATTTATTTTTTTATTGAAGTTCATCATCAAACATTTCCATAAGATGTATTTCAGACACTGTACATAAATATCATATAATCATATATATCACAAATCTCCACAAAGTATTTATCTGAGGTACACACATAGAAAAAAGTGGAAAGAAAAAACAAGTAAAAAGAAAGAACTATGTACAAGTAGGGAGTGTTTTTTTTACAACAGATTCATTGATTTGTGAATATAAAATCAGGCCTATGAGGCATTATGTAGTTAAACCATTTTTCCCAGTATGAATCAAATTGTTCCAAATTGGATAAAATTTTCTTGTTTGATTGGATTTAATAGCTCATTGACATTAAAAGAAATGAATTTTACCTTGTCCTTAGCCTTCTGTATTTATCTGTCAATGTATCATTGAAATTAGAATAAAGCTTAATCGCTCTACTCCCTGAACAAATAAGAACCAAGAAATGCAAATAACAACAAAAATGGCAACGAACGTGTGATTCCAAGGCTGAGGTCTCTAGTAGATGACCCTGCGTTGAGGTAGAGGAAATGTCTAACTGTGGAGGACAACCCTTCCTTCATACGCACCCACATACATGCACACATATATATATATATTCTTATTTTGGTGGGGGAAAAGGAGTAAGTGAGCGAATAAAGAATAACAACTAAGTAATATAAAATCCACATTATAATAAGTATTTCTCGAGATAGGTATATCACCATGTACTTTTGCATCTGTTTAGCTTCTCAACATTTTTAAAGTTAGCCAAACCTTATGGCTCTTCTGAAAGGGATGAGGACTGCCTTTAAGTCTCTTCCTGATATATTTCTCTCGGCCTCCTCCCATCTCCTGCCTTCTCGATTCTCACACTATTTCCCAAGCGGAGTGGGATAATTCCTCAGTCAGGCTTTCCTTCATTTTGGTCATGCTGAAGGGCAAACCTCTAGCCTTCATGTCTGTCGTCGCCTCTTCCAATGTCTGGTACAACTGTGTCCCATTGTCATAAAACACTTGAAGTTTAACAGAGTATGGAGTTTGAAAATTAATCTTTTTTTGCTTCAGTACCTGCTTTACTTCGGAGTATTCTTTGCGTTTCTGGAGGACTGCGGGGGGGGGGAGGGGTTGGCGTAATCTTGGTCGAAATATATTAATTTATCCTCTACAAACACTCTCTTCTTACCCCAGACCCTTCGTAGAATCTCCGCCTTGTTGCTGTACCAAAGGAATTTAATTATTATTGAGCAGGCTTTCTATGCTGGGTAGGTTTCGGGACCAACACGCGGTGGGATCTTTCGACTTCCAGCTCCATAGCCCGGGGAAGATCCAACACGTCCTGCAGTAACTTTCTGACAAACTCCATCAGAGACAAGCCCTCCGCTCCTTCGGGAACGTTGTAGATTCTGATATTTTTCCGCCGTGATCTTCCATCCAGGTCAAGCAGTTTACCTTCTTGGTGATGTATTATTTTTATTGTCCTGCTCAGTATCTGTTCCATGTTTTGAACGTGATCTTCCACCTTCTCAATTCGAGTCTCTGCCACCGCTATTTTTTGATTGACGCTGACGAGCTCTGACTTAATATCACAGAGCTGCTGCTTTATTTCCTTCTGGACCTCCATTATTTCTTTCAGGATTTTGAAGAAATTCGCCGCTTCCCCTGAGCGAGGCCCAGCGTCCACCTTGCTAGCACGCAGTCGGGTAGGAGAGCCGCTCCCTGCTCTCCTCTCAGCCGCAGGCTCCGCAGGGTCACTTTTTTATTTCCATTCTTTTTCCCCATTCTTGCCCCTCTTCAGTTCAAATACTTTTCGAAAGATATTATATTTGATGGGATAACGGGGCTTAATACGCATTTTTCTGGAGGAGCTAGTGACTTAAGCTGCCATTCTCGATGATGACGTCACCGGAACCAGCAGTACATCCTTGATTTTATATTTTCGTCCTCTTGAAATAAATGTTAACATGGCACTTGCCTTCCTTGCCAACCTGCAAATTAACCCTTAGAAAATCCTACAACGACTCCCAAGTCTCTTTGAAATTTTTGTCCATTTAGAAAATAGTCTATGCTTTTGTTCCTTCTACTAAAATGCATGACCATGGACTTCCAGTTGCCATATTTCATCTGCCACTTCTTTGCACATTCTCTGAAACTGTCTAAGTCCTGCAGCCTACTTGCTTCCTCAGCTGTACCTGCCCCTGCATCAATCTTCAGATTGTCCACTAACTTGGACAGAAAGCCAACTATTTCATCATCAAAATCATGGACATAGAACAAGAAAAGTAGCTCTTCCAAATCAGACTCCTGCGGAACACCACGAGTTACTGACAGCTAAACAGAAAAGAATCAATTTACCAATCAGCCAATCTTCTATCCGGGCTGTAATACCTTGTGATTTTACTAAGGGAAACAGCCTTATGTGCAGTACCTTGTCCAAAGGTATTCTGAAAATCTAATTCTATAACATCCACCAATTCTCCTTTGTCTATCATGCTTCTCATTTCCTCCAAGAATACAACAAATTTGTCAAGCAGGAATTTTCCTTAAGAAAGCTATGCTGATTTTGGCTGTTGCTTAATCGTGTCCCTCCAAGAGCCCTGAACCTCATCTTTTACAATCGACTCCAACATTTTCTCAACCACTGAGATCAGGCTACCTGGCCTATAATTTCGTTTTCCTTCCTTCTTGAAGAGTGGAGTGACACTTCCCCGTAAACAAGGGAGTACCTAGTAATTCTAGAAAAAAAGTCATTAGTAATGTCTCCGCAAATTCTTCAGCTACCTCCTTCAGAATTTTTGGATGAGCGTAACTATCCTCAGACATTTCACCTTCCCAAGCAACTTCTCCCAAGTAATAGCAATTGCATTGACTTCTACTCCCGACACTCTCAAACATCTGGCATATGGCTAGTGAAAACAGATGCAAAATATTTATATATTTTGTCTGCCATTTCCTTGTCCCCATCAGTACATCTCCAGTGTCATTTTCTGATGATCCAATATCTACACACGCCTCTGTTTTACTCTTTATACATCTGAGAAAAAATTGTTGTCCTCTTAGATATTATTGGCTAGCTTAACTTTATATTTCATTTTACCCTCCTATTGCTTCCTTAGTTGCCTGCTGTTTTTCTAAAAGCTTCTCAATCCTCCACTTTCCCACAAATGCATGCTCTATTATATATCATGTCTTTTGATTTTTTGTTGCTTCTGACTTGCCTTGTCAGCTACTGTTGCATCATGTTACCTTTAGAATCTTCCTCTTCTCCAGCCATTGCTAATCTCCCATCATCCCAGCTAGTGTCTCTTTACAACCAACAGTGGACAGCTCCTCTCTCATCCGTCTGTAATTCCCTTTATGCAATTATAATCCTAATATTATATTTTCTAATTTTGATTCATAATTTAAATTTTTTATTATATTTACATGGATTTATTTACATAACAATTAAAGCATGGAAACAGGACATCTTGGCACTTATAGTCCATGCCGACGCTTACACTCACCTAGTCCCACTGGCCCATACTCAGTCCATAACCCTCCATTCCATTCCTGTCCATATACCTATCCAATTTTACTTTAAATGACAATACCGAACCTGCCTCTACCACTTCTACTGGAAGCTCATTCCACACAGCTACCACTCTCTGAGTAAAGAAATTCCCCCTGATGTGTTATGAGTGATGAACAGACCTGATGGACAATTGGGTGCAGAGTTAACCATTCCCCCCCCCCACTCCTGAGAACCATGAATTATTGCTGTTGCTATGCTGCTCATGGGAGAGAGAGAAGAAACACAGGCATGAACATTTGCTACAGGTAAGATGAGAGAGAGAGAGACTGTTGATTTATTGTATTTTGACTCTTCCTGGATTATTTACTTTCACTACAAGGACTTTACTTTGCTCGTTAACATTCCTCAGGAGACTGCAGGAGTGGCCTGATTTAATGGACACAGTCATTCAGAATTGATTGATAGCTGAGACCCCGTTAGTAGGGATAAAAGACAGGTTTGGAGAGACACCCTTCAGACACACCAGTGGACACTGACTGAGTGGTGTAGAACCCACAGGAAGGTGGGGGCTTCGGAGACCGAACCAGGAGATCGGTCAGTAAAGCTCTCAGTGTAACGGCAGGACCAGTGGGGACTTGTGTGTGTGTCCACTCATGCCAGAGTAATGAGTCCACCACAGTAAAACGATCTAACTGAAGGACAGAGGGGTCATAGCCGAATGACCACAATGGTGCAATGGAATCAAAAGGCAACAGGAAGGTTTGCTGACTGCAGCTGCTCAATCTCTCGCTCTCTCTCTCTCTCCAACGATTACCACACAACTATACCTACCTCAGCACGCATGAACTGAATTGAACTTAATACTTTTCTATGACAATTCATTTACCCCAAAAACCTCGATAGAGCTTGTTTATTATTGCTTATTATTATTCCTACACTTTTAGGTCTATTATTGCTAACTTGTGTTATAAGTATATTTGCATTATTGGTATTGTTTTGCTTACTTTACTAATAAACACTTTTGAATATAGTACCACCAGACTCCAACGGATACTTCTACCTTTGCTGGTCTGACACACAGTTGCGGGGTCCGTCACAAATTGGGGGCTCATCCGGGATTTGATCATCTAATTGTGGGGGCCAGTGAATTAGGATAAAAGTCCCTTATCTGATCTGGTTGTGTGAATAACCTGACAGGAAACCAACAGAGATTGTAATTGACAAATTTTTAAAAGAACCAACTACGGGGGCATTAGAGGATGCCAGAAAGTTGGAATTGGTGAGTGTTGCGAGACGATTGAATCTCTCGGCGGTGAAACCGGTGATGAGAAAGTTGGAGGTACAGAGAGCAATAGCTGAGTATTATGTATCCCAAGATGTGTTTCTGTTGAGGGCACTGGACCTGTTCCCTGAGAGCAAACCAGCCAAGGGTGAGGTTCAGTTACAGATAGAAAGATTAAGGTTGGCTGCGGAAAAGGAGAAAAGGGAGCATGAGTTCCAGATAAAGGAGTTGGAGGCTGCAAGGCAGAGAGAAGAGGCTGATAAGCAGAGGGAGGAAAGGGCGAAAGAGAGGCAGCATGCACTGGAAATAGAGAAGTTAAAGGCATCGCAGGGAAGAGACCGGGCAGCAGACCCAAATGAGGGTTTCAAGATTGGTCAGGAGATCCAGTTGGTACCTCCATTCGAGGAGATGGATGTCGATAAGTTCTTCCTCCATTTTGAAAAAGTGGCTGTGAATCAGAACTGGCCTAAGAGGAAATGGGTTGTTCTGTTACAGAGCGTACTTAGGGGGAAGGCTCAGCAAGCGTATTCGGCATTGTCCATGGATGAGTCTAAGGATTATGAGAAAGTAAAAAGGGCTATACTGAGGAATTAAGAGTTGGTGCCAGAGGCATACAGGCAGAAGTTCCAGAACTTGAGAAAGCCGTGGAACCACACATATTTAGAGTTTGCCCATGAGATGCAAATATATTGTGAGCGTTGGTGCGCCTGAAAGGGGGTCATTGGAGATTATGATAAACTGATACAGTTAATGCTGATTGAGCAGTTCAAAGGTTGAATCCCTGAAAGTATGAAGATGTACTTGGATGAGAAAGAGACAGTGACTCTGTCTGCGACTGCCAAGTTAGCAGACGAGTATGCTTTAACCCACAAGACAAAGTTTTCCTCAAATAGGAGTTACCAGACAGGCAGTAGGGATGGCAGAGAAAGCCCACTGGCTAAGGTAGAGAACAAGCCAGGAACTAGTGGAAAAGGTGAGGAGGAGGAAAAACAGGCAGGAAGGAAGGTTCCTAGCTTTACGTGTTATAATTGTGGGAAAGCTGGACATATCACATCTAAGTGCTTTGCTCCGAAGAAGGAGACAGGAAAAGGGAAAACAGCAATTCTGACTGATTGTATTGAGCCGGTCAATAGATTAATGAAGAAGGCAAAGTTAGATAGAGCGCAAGAGGGGTGTGAGAAGTTTGTCTCGGAAGGGACGGCGTCTGTGAAGGAGGGTGAAACTCTAGTTCCAGTGCGGATCTGGAGAGATACTGGGGCTGGTCAGTCATTGATTCTAAAGAAGGTGTTAGATTTTGGTCCCGAGACCGAGAGTGGGGAGGTTGCGTTAAGAGGTATCGGAAAAGGGACTGAAGCCGTACCTTTGCACAGGATGTTTCTGAAATGTGACCTGGTATCTGGACCAGTCGAAATAGGGGTGCGGTTGAAACTACCGATGGACGGCGTGGACGTCCTACTTGGTAACAATCTGGCAGATGGTGATGTGTATTCAGCAGTGAATTAACAAGTAAGTCTGTGAGTGCTGAGGACCCGCTGCTAGATTCTAAGATTTATCCTGTATGCGCAGTCACTCACAGCATGTCTGGAAAGGCGGCTGTGGTGAACTACATATACCTGTCTGGACACGCCCCTCTGCTGACTGCTCCTGTGGCTGTTCCCACAGACCCCTGTATAAAGGCGATTGGAGGCACTGCTCCTCCCTCAGTCTCCAGGATGTTGTGTAGTGGTCTCTTGCTGCTAATCATGGTCTCTTGCAGCTAATAAAAGCCTATCATTCACCTCCCATCTCTGAGAGTTATTGATGGTGCATCAGCGGCTGAGAAAGGAGCCAGATTAAATGAGTCCAGTGTTGATTTAGCAGAGATGTTTTTACCGAACCTGTACCAAGAGGGGTTAGAGGATGGTAAAATGGAGGATCGTGGGGTTGAGGAGAGTAAAGGAGAGAAGGTGGATCTATCATTAGCAAGGTGGGAATTTACAAAGGAGCAGAGACGTGATGAGGAGCTTGTGGCGTTGAGAGAGTCAGCTTTTTCTGAGGCAGAAATTGATAAGGGACCAGAGGGCTACTATCTGAAGGAGGGAGTGTTAATGAGGAAGTGGAGGCCGACCACGGTGCCAGTCAATGAGGACTGGGCGGTGGTACACCAGGTGGTGGTTCCAAAGGTTTATCGGGATGAGATTTTGAACCTGACTCATAAGATACCCCTAGGTGGACACTTTGGAGTGAGGAAGGAGGTTATGGAGGCACAGAGATAAGATGAGAAACAGATGGGGCAGTTAGAAGGGCCAGGGTTGGACACAGATGATCTGTCTGGCTTGACAGAGCTGTTTTCACTTGAAGAATTTAAGTGTGTTCCCGATGATGAAAAGGATGCCGCTACCTTGAGGGAGTCTGCTGGGTTAGCAGACGAGGTTATTTTAACCCACAAGGTTGAGTTTACTCCGAAGGGGAGTTGCCCAGAGAGTAACTGGGAGGATCAGGGGAACTTGGAATTTGAAAGAGGGACTGGTATTGGAAGCCTAGAAGAGGCAGATGTCCCATTTGCTTGTGTTCAGGATGTGAAGTTACAGGGTACTGAACCTTGTGTGGAAGCTCAGAAAAAGTGTGAGGTATATGATTTAGTTGAAAAGGAATGCAGTTCTTTTGTGTCAGATGGACTTGGTTCAGTGAAGAAAGGGTTAACCTTGGCGCCGGTAGAAAGTGAAAATTCTCATTTACTTGTGTTAGAAGGTGTGTTAAAAGTTAATGATGAGATGAAAGCTGATGATGTGAATGTTATTGAAGGAAAAGGGAAAAGTATTGTTCCTAAACTTTTGAATAAAGAAAATTTAAAGTCAGGTTTGGTTCCAGAATTGTTAATAAAGGGGAAAGGACTGTTAACTAAACAATGGTTTGTTAACAAGGTGTCTGCGAATCAATTACAGTTTGTTTTGGAATTTAAGGATAAACAACTTGATGTTGTTCAAGGATGTGATTTGGAGAGACAGAATCCAAAGTGTTGTTTTGACCAAGAAGGATCACCTGCAGATGTTAAATGGGAAACTAACAGAATTAAAGATCCTGAAGATAAAATTAATGACTTGCTTAAAATTAATGAATTGTGTGGAAGTTCAGAAAATGGGCTTAGTTTGGAAAACATTGGTGATAAGGTAGCACCTGTGAAAGGAGTCTGTGAAGGCCTGTTCCAAGCTGGTGAGCAAGCTAACCACGTGAGGGTTAAGTGGAAAAGAGGCAAGGGTTGACCAAATGCCACTTTGAATAACAGGATGTGGTTTTGCGGGAATTTGATTTTTTTTTTGACAAAGTATGTGAAAGATAAAAACACCATGGAAGATTGACTGTTTGAATGTTAAGTTTAAAAGTAAAATAGGGATTAGTATTCACACAAACTTCTGTAATGTACTACATTATAATCACACATATATTGGTTCACATTTTATAATATACACCTAAGCTAAGATCACAACCCCTTGATATTTTTAGCTAACATGAAGAATAAAAATAGGCTGTTCTTAAGTTGGAGTCTGTTGTTACAGGAATTTGATATTAAAATACAACATGTAAAGGCTGAATGACAACGTAATTGCTGATTATTTATCCAGATGTTAATTTGAAAGTGTATCTATATTTTTTCTTGTAGTTAAGACCATTTCTGTATTTTGTTAAATTCTGTAATATGCTTTATTAGTTAATTTTCACCTTGGTGAAACTTCCTGGAAGGATGGGGGTGTTATGAGTGATGAACAGACCTGATGGACAATGGGGTGCAGAGTTAACCATTCCCCCCCCCCCCCACTCCTACGAACCACGGTATTGGGAAATGAACCTGGTCAGGTGTCAGATCTCTCAGTGGGAGAGCATTTTGGAGATAGTGATCACAATTCTATCTCATTTATCATAGCGTGGGAGAGGGATAGGGATAGACAAGTTAGCAATGGGTTTAATTGGAGTAAGGGGAAATATGAGGCTATCAGGCAGGAACTTGGAAGCATAAATTGGGAACAGATGTTCTCAGGGAAATGCATGGCAGGAATTCGGCAAATGTTCAGGAGATATTTGCGTGGAGTTCTGCATAAGTACGTTTCAATGAGTCAGCGAAAGGATGATAGGGTACAGGATCTATGGTGTACAAAGACTGTTGTAAATCTAGTCAAGAAGAAAAGAAGAGCTTATGTAAGGTTCAAAAAACTAGGTAATGATAGACATCTTTAAGATTTTAAGGCGAGCAGGAAGGAGCTTAAGAATGAAATTAGGAGAGCTAGAGGAGGGCTTGAGAAGGCCTTGGTGGACTGGATTAAGGAAGGCCCCAAATCATTCTACAGGTATGTGAAGAGCAAAAGTATAGGACATGACAGAATAGGACCTAATCTAGTGTGACAGTGGAAAAGGGTGTATGGAACCAGAAGAGATAATAGAGGTCCTTAATGAATACTTTGCTTCAGTATTCACTACGGTAAAGGATCTTGGCGATGCTATGGATAACTTAGAGTGGACTGAAATGCTTGAGCATATACATATTAAGAAAGAGGAAGTGCAGGAACTTTTGGAAAGCATCAAGTTGGATAAGTCATGGGGTCCAGATGAGGTATACCCCAGACAACTGTGGGAGGTGAGGGAGGAGATTGCTGAGACTCTAGCGATAATCTTTGCATTATCAATGGGGACGGGAGAGGTTCCAGAAGTGTGGAGGGTTGCGGATGTTGTTCCCTATTCAAGAAAAAGAGTAGAGATAGCCCAGGAAATTATGGACCAGCGAGCCTTACTTCAGTGGTTGGTAAGTTGATGGAAAAGATCATGAGAGGCAGGATTTATGAACATTTGGAGAGGCATAATATGATTAGGAATAGTCAACATGACTTTGCTAAAAGCAGGCATGCCTTACGAACCTAATCAAATTTTTTGAGTTTGTGTCTGAACACATTGATGAAGGTAGAGCAGCAGATGTAGTGTATATGAATTTCAGCAACGCTTTTGACAAGGTATCCCATGCAAGGCTTATTGGGGAAGTAAGGAGGCATAAGACCCAAGGGGACATTGCTTTGTGGATACAGAACTGTCTTGCCAACAGAAGGAAGTATGGTTGTAGATGGGTCATATTCTGCATGGAGGACGGTGATCAGTGGTGTGCCTCAGGGATCTGTTCTGGGACCCCTACTCTTCGTGATTGTTTATAAATGAGCTGGATGAGGAAGTGGAGGGATGGGTTAGTATATTTGCTGAAGACACTGAGGTTGGGAATGTTGTGGATAGTGTGGAGGGCTGTCAGAGGTTACACCAGGACATTGAAAGGATGCAAAACTGGACTGAGAAGTGGCAGATGGAGTTCAACTCAGATAATTGTGAGGTGGTTCATTTGGGTAAGTCAAATATGACGGCAGAATATAGTATTAATGGTAAGACTCTTGACAATGTGGGATAGAAGGTATGTTGGAGTCCGAGTCCATAGGACACTCAGCGCTGCTACGCAGGTTGACTCTGTAATTAAGAAAGCATACAGTGCATTGGTCTTCATCAATCGTGGGATTGAGTTTAGGAGCTGGGAGGTAATGTTGCAGCTATATAGGACCATCCTCAGACCCCACTTGGAGTACTGTGCTCAGTTCTGGTTGCCTCACTACAGGAAGAATGTGGAAATTATAGAAAGGGTGCAGAAGAAATTTACAAGGATGTTGCCTGGAATGGGGAGCATGCCTTATGAGAATAGGTTAAGTGTCAAGTCAAGTCAAGTTTGTTGTCATTTCGACCATAAACTGCTGGTACAGTACACAGTAAAAACGAAACAACGTTCCTCCAGGACCCTGGTGCTACATGAAACACATAACTACACTAGACAGCACAAGGCTACACTAGACTGCATAAAACATTTTAAAAAAACTGCACTGGACTACAGACCTGCACAGGACTACATAAAGTGCACAAAACAGTGCAGGGCAGTACAATAATTATATAAACAAGACAACAGGCACAGCAGAGGACAAATTACAATATAGTAATAAATGATGTCAATATCTGTCTGGACTGTGATGGCTTGGGTGAAGAAACTGTTGCACAGTCTGGTCGTGAGAGCCCAAATGCTTCGGTACCTTTTGCCAGACGGCAGGAGGGAGAAGAGTTTGTGTGAGGGGTGCTTGAGGTCCTTCACAATACTGTTAGCTTTGTGGGTGCAGCGTGTGGTGTAAATGTCTGTAATAGCAGGAAGAGAGACCCCGATGATCTTCTCAGCTGACCTCACTATCCTCTGCAGTGTCTTGCGATCCAAGACTCACCCTATTCTCTTTGGAGCGATGGAGGATGAAAGGTGACCTGATAGAGGTGTATAAGATGATGAGCAGTATTGGAAGTGTGGATAGTCAGAGGCTTTTCCCAGGGCTAAAATGGCTAGCACCAGAGGGCACAGTTTTAACGTGCTTGGATGTAGGTACAGAGGAGATATCAGGGCTAAGTTTATTACGCAGAGAGTGGTGAGTGCATGGAATGGGCGACCAGCAATGGTGGGGGAGGCAGATGTGATAGGATCTTTTAAGAGGCTCCTGGATACATAAATGGAGTTTAGAAAAATAGAGGGCTATGGGTATTGCTAGGTAATTTCTAAAGTAAGGACATGTTTGGCACCGCTTTGTGGGCCGGGGGCTGGGGGGGGGTCGCTGTATTGTGCTATTGTCTTTTTATGGTTCTATGCTTGTTCTATGTTTCTAACTCCTGAGTAATGTGTGTCACTTTAAGACATTGTTTTTAATGTACTTGTACAGTTTTCTGGCATAGCTGTCAATGACTTTGAAAAAATTAACCTTTGAAAATAAAGCAAATTTAATCCATCATGATGTTTAGCACAGATCCCCATCACTTGTTTGTTAACATTTAGTGCACAGATAGAGATTGACTTGAGAGAGAGGAGATTTGCAGAAACGGTTTTGCTGATTTATTCAGGGAGACGTGCCACAGCTTAGGGTTTACAGACAAGCTTAGAGAGAGAGATGTTCAGCGTACTCATCGGGTTTTGATCTGGTCACTGGAAAACATACCCTAGCCCACACGTAGACTCTGACAGGAGTGCCGCACCTATCTAAGAGTGATTCTTGCCGGTATGGAGGGGTGGCTTTAAAGTCCACTGGGGTACTGAGTGTAGAGCTGCGCAGCAGGCGATGGTTGGGCTGAAGATTTTCCCTCTGTTTGGCAGAGAGCCCCAGGCTCTGTAGTGTCCATTCTTGCTCTCCAACTATCCTTGATGCTATGCTTCCTCCCCTCCCAACCTTTTTTCTCCCCATCCACCAGCAGCCGCTGCCTTTCACTCCACGCTTGGCTGCAAAACCCTTGAAGACTGGTGATGCACCATCAATAACTCTGAGACATGAGTTAAAGCAGGCTTTTATTGACTGGAAGAAAGCACAAGCAGCAAGTGACCATCATACAACATCCTGGAGACTGAGGAAGGGTCTGTGGCCTTTATACCGGGGTCTGTGGGAGGAGCCACAGGAGCAGTCAGCGGTGGGGGGGGGGCGGGGGGCGTGTCCAGCAGGTATATGTAGTTCACCACAATTGGCTCTCTGTGAAACTTGCTGCTTGAAGCTGGGTTAGACTGGAATAGCTCTGGCTACGAAGCTGTATTTTTTTCTATCGGATCAGTCGTGGAAGGCGGAAGCACAAAGGAAGATCCGCGTTATTCTCCATGTGGGGGAACTGCAAAACAAGACATAGTGAGACTTAGATCTGTGAGCTCATTGATCAGACAAGTGCAGACTTATCGACTGCTTTGTCAAGCACCTTCTCGGTCTAAAATGGTCTTCTAGACTCTCAGTTTCAACTTCACTCGCCACTGCCACAAGAGCCAGGATCCGAACCTGCTCTGTCCCATCACGCATACCCATCTAATAGAACATAAAGCAGAGCATAGGACATTTCAGCACTATACATGCCCTTTCGCAATGATACGCCAAGCTTTTAACCTACTCTCTGAATAGTCTAACCGTTCCTTTCCACATAACCCTCCATTTTTCCATCATCCATGTTCCTATCTAAGAGTTTCTTAAATGCGCCTAAAGTATCCGCCTCTGCCACCAGCCTGGCAGAAAATTTCACACACCCACACACTCTGTTTAAAATAACCCTCCTCTTAAATCTCCATATACGTTCCTTCAACCACCTTAAAGTTATACCTGTTCATCTTAGCCATTTCCCCCCGGGAAACAGCCTCTAGCTATCTATACATTTCTGACTCTTGCACACCTCTTTTAAATTATCTCTCTTCCTCCTTCACTCCATTGAGAAAATTCTAGCTCCTTTAACCTGTCCTTGTAAAACATATTCTCTAATCCTGTCTGCATCCTTGTGAATCTCCTCTGTACCCCCTCTCTGGAGGAGTTACAAGCTTCAACAGCTGAGATGGGAGACACTGCGCATACAACAACTGTTTCCTGGGTTCTTCACCAGTCACAGCTTCAGGGGAAAATGGAAAAGAGAAAGCCACTGTTGAAAAAACGCACGTGACATCTCGACTAGAGTTTGCCAGTAAGCAAGTCAGAGACTCTAAAGTCAAATGGAAGAAGGTTCTATGGTCAGATGAAACCAAACTTGAGCTTTCCGGCCATGAGACCAAACGCTATGTTTGGTGTAAGTCAAACAGCAAAAACATACCTACCGTACCGTGAAGCGGTTACAATCATGCTGTGGGAATCCTTCACTGCAGCAGGCCCTAGAAGGCCTGTTAATGTAAAACCATAAGGCCATAGCATATAGGAGGAGAATAAGGTCATTCAACCCAAAAAATCATGATCAGCCCATCATGGCTGACCCGTAGCCCAATCACCCTCATGCACCTGCCTTCTCATTGTATCCTTTGATGCCCTGCCCAATCAGGAAACGATCAATTTCCGCCTTGAATATTCCCATGGATGTTGCTTCCACTGCAGATTGTGGTAGGCCATTCCACAGATTCACTACTCTGTGGCTAAAAAATACCCCCTTACCTGTCTTCCAAAAGGTCACCCCTCAAATCTGAGGCTGTGCCATTAGTTCTGGATAGCACCAACAGAGAAAACATTTCCACATCCACCATATTTAGTCCTTTCAACATTTGGTAGAGTTCAATGAGATATCACATTCCCCACCACCACACATTCTTTTAAATTCCAGTGAGTACAGGCCCAAAGCTGCCAAATGTTTCTCATTTGTAACACCTTTATTTTCAGAATCATCCTCTTGAATCTCCTGTAGACCGTCTCCAATGACAACACATCCTTTCTGACATATGAGGCCCAAACCTTTTAACAATACTCCAAGCGCAGGCTGACTAGAGTCTTATAAAGGCACCAGCAATATAAAATATAACCATATAACAATTAAAGCACAGAAACAGGCCACCTCAGCCCTTCTAGTCCATGCCGAATGCTTACTCTCACCTAGTCCCACCTACCTGCACTCAGACCATAACCGTCCATTCCTTTCCCGTCCATATACCTATCCAATTTTGCTTTAAATGACAATACCGAAACCGCCTCTACCACTTCTCTACTACATACTGGAAGCTCATTCCACACAGCTACCACTCTTTGAGTAAACAAATTCCCCCTTGTGTTACCCTTCAACTTTTGCCCCCTACCTCTCAACTCATGTCCTCTTGTTTGAATCTCCCTTACTCTCAATGGAACTCTACACCATTCAGACAATACTCTGCCCTCTTGTTCCTGCTTCCAAAGTGGATAACTTCACATTTATTCACATTGAATGACATCTGCCAAGTATCTGCCCACTCACTCAGCCTATCCAAGTCTCCCTGTATTCTCCTAACGTCCTCTTCACATGTCACACTGCCACCCAGTTTAGTATCATCAGCAAACTTGCTGATATAGTTTTCAATGCCCTCATCTAAATCATTGACATAAATCGTAAAGAGCTGTGGTCCCAATACAGAGCCCTGTGGTACCCGACTAGTCACCTCCAGCCAGTCCGAGAAACACCCATTCACTGCTACCCTTTGCTTTCTATCTGCCAACCAGTTTTCTATCCATGTTGAAACCCTGCCCCCAATGCCATGAGCTCTGTCTCCCTAGATGAGCCCTCTAATCTATTCTGCCAGAGCACCGCTGTAATATTTTCTCTGACAAGCAATGCAACACCTCCCCCTCTTCTCCCTCCAATTCTATCACACCTGAAGCAACAAAATCCAGGAATATTTAGTTACCAAGCACACCCCTCCTGCAACCATGTTTCACTAATAGCTACAACATCATACTTCCAGTTATCAATCCATGCTCTAAGCTCATCAACCTTTCTTACAATGCTCCTAGCTTTAAAATAAATGTATTAATGAAATTCTCCACCTCTTCCTCTCTGTTTATGTCTAACAGTACAAAGAATTTTACTGTCTTCTTTTTCTTCCTTCTCCCAAACATCTCTTCCTACACTCTAGTTCTCCTCCCCCCCCATATAACCACATAACAATCACAGCACAGAAACAGGCCATCTCGGCCCTCCTAGTCCGTGCTGAACTCTTAATCTCACCTAGTCCCACCTACCTGCACTCAGACCATAACCCTCCGTTCCTTTCCTGTCCATATACCTATCCAATTTTACCTTAAATGACACAACTGAACTGGCCTCTACTACTTCTACAGGAAGCTCGTTCCACACAGCTATCACTCTCTGAGTAAAGAAATACCCCCTCGTGTTTCCCTTAAACTTCTGCCCCCTAACTCTCAAATCATGCCCTCTCGTTTGAATCTTCCCTACTCTCTATGGAAACCGCCTATTCACGTCAACTCTATCTATCCCTCTCAAAATTTTAAATACCTCGATCAAATCCCCCCTCAACCTTCTACACTCCAATGAATAGATACCTAACTTGTTCAACCTTTCTCTGTAACTTAAGTGCTGAAACCCAGGTAACATCCTAGTAAATCGTCTCTGCACTCTCTAATTTATTGATATCTAGTTTAAATCCACTGGAGCCTCTCTAGCAAACCTACCTGCAAGAATATTTGTCCCCCTCCAGTTCAGATGTAAACCGTCCGGCCGGAACAGGTCCCACCTTCCCTGGAAAACTGCCCAATTACCTATAAATCTGAAGCCCTCCCTCCTGCGCCATGTCTTCAGCCACGTGTTGATCTGCACTATCTTACTATTTCTAAACCCAGCTGCATGTGGCACCGGTAGCAATCCTGAGATTGCTATCCTGGAGGTCCTGTCCTTTAACTTGGCACCGAGCTCCCTAAACTCACCTTTCAGGACTTTCTCACTCTTCCTACCCACGTCATTGGTCACTACATGGACCACGACATCCGGCTGCTCACCCTCCCTCTTGAGAATACTGAGAACTCGATCTGAAATGTTGAGGACCCTGGCACCAGGGAGGCAACAGACCATCCGAGATTCTCAATCTCTTCCACAGAACCTCCTATCTGTACCCCTAACTATCGAATCCCCTATCGCTACTGCTCTCCTCTTTTCCCTCCTTCCCTTCTGAGCTGAGGGTCCAGTCTCGGTGCCAGAGACACAACCACTGCAACTTGTCCCTGGCAGGTCATCCCCACCAACAGTATCCAAAATGGTATACTTATTGTTGATGGGAACGGCCACTGGGGTGCTCTGTCTGTTCCCCTTCCCTCTCCTGAGAGTCACCCAACTTCCTGTCTCCTGACTCCTCGGGGTGACTATCTCCCTGAAACTCCTGTCTATTTCTGACTGTGCCTCCCAAATGATCCAAAGTTCATCCAGCTCCAGCTCCCTAACACGGTTTGTCAGGAGCTGCAGCTGGATGCACCCTTTGCAGGTATAGTCATCAGGGACAACAGTGCTCGCCCTGACTTCCCACATACTGCAAATGGAACACTCGACTGCCCTAACTGCTGCCTCCATTACCTACCCCTAAACTAATTAGATTAATTAAAGGAGCTTACCCAGCCTTACCTCACCTGGAGTGAAGCTCGTCCTCAGCCTCTGCTCACTTTTTAAATTCTGCCTCTGATCTCAGAGGCCGACTTTCACACATCTGTGCAGTCTAGCCTCTGCCGTGATCAGTTAAAAGAAACAGCTTCTCTCCAAGCTTCTTTTACCTCTTCCCCCTCTGCCTCTTGCTGCGATTTAAACATCTCCTTGCTTTTATATTCTATTGCTCTTGAAAGAAATGCCAACATTACATTTGCCTTCTTTACCACAGACTCAACCTGAGAATTAACATTCCGGGAGTCTTACACGAGAACCCTTAAGTCCTTCTGCACCTCTGATGTTTGAACCTTCTCTGCATTAACATAGTAGTCTACATTATTGTTCCCTTTAGGAAAATAGATGATCATATATTTCCCAACACTGTATTCCATCCGCCATTTTGCCCATTCTTCCAATTTGTCTAAGTAATGCTGCAATCGCATTGCTATCTCAGCACTACCTACCCTCCACCTATCTTTGTATCATCCACAACCTTTGTGGAGCCTTTGTGGATTTTTTTCTTGTGAAGCAGCATCATGTGTGGCACGTGTTATACCTTCTGAACTTCCAAATAAGTGGCATTCAGTCCCTCTGCTTTGTCCACCCTGCTTGTTACTTCCTCTAAGGGATTTATCGGGCAAGATTACCTTTTGCAGAAACCATACTAATTTTGACTTATTTTATCATTAGTCTCCCAGTACCCCAAAACCTCATCCTTAATAATAGAATCCAATACCTTACCAACAACCGGATTTAGGCTAACTCGCCTATAATCTCCTTTCTGTTACCTTTTTCCCTTAAAGAGTGGAATGACATTTTCAATCTTACAGCCCTCCAGGACCATGCCAGAATCAAGTGATTCTTGAAAGATCATGACCAATGCCTTCATTATCTCTTCAGCAACCTCTCTCAGGACTCTGGGATGGTGTCCTTCTGGTCCAGGTGACTTATCTATCTTAAGACCTTGCAGTTTGCCTGGCACTTTTTCCTTTGTAATAGCAATGGCACTCTTGAAAATATTGCTCCCTGGGTGAGTCCTTTGGAGAATGCAGGCTTCTCCTTCACACATTCTACGAGTTAGGTATTGCCAGTACAATCTTCAATACAATGGTGTGCTGGGGCAATGGCATCAACATGAGTGATGCCAACAGGCTCATAAACTGATTAGAAAGGCTAGCTCTGTTAAAGCACTCAAATTGGACACACTGGAGGCTGTCATAGAAGAAAGGACCCTACAGGAAATCCTAACAATTCTGGTCAATATTCCTCACCCCCTGCAAGCCATTTTGGCTAGTCAGAGGAGCACTTTTAGTAATAGACTAAGAGAACTGCTCTGCTTCAAAGTGTGCTTTATGAGGGCATTCCTACCCTCAGCCATTAGGCTCTATAATGTGTCGACCTATAACCGGCAAAGTGTGATCCCCCTGCTGTTGTATTGTTTGAGATAACTTATTTTTATTCTTTCTTCTTTTCTTCTAATATTCATATCTGTGCACTTATAATGCTACTGTGACACAGTAATTTTCTTTGGTATCTAAGTATCTATCTATCTACCTACTTATCTGTCTGCAGTGAATGGTAGGGCACTGACAAATGTTGTGGAACAGAGGCACCTGGACTACAAGTGCACTGCTCGCTGTAAAGTACCGTGCTAGTAGACAAGATGATGAAGAAGGCGTTTAGCATGCTGGCCTTCATTGGTCAGGGATTCAGCAGGAGTAAGGGCAATATGTTGCAGTTACACAAGTCATTTGTTGAGGCCGCACCTGGAATATCGTCCACAGATTTAGTCGCTCAGTTATAGGAATTACGCTGTCAAGCTGCAGAGGGTGCAGAAGAGATTTACAGGAATGAGATCTAGACTAGAGGGCCTGTATTTCCTAGATAAGTTGGCCACTCTGGATCTTTACACCTTGGAGAAAAGGGGAATGAATGGTGACCTCACAGATGTTTATAGAATCATGGACGGTCTGGATAAGGACAACAGTCATAATCATTTCCCCAAGATTGGGGTATACAACACTAGAACTTAGATATTCAAGGTAATAGGAGGAGAGAGAGATTTAAATTAAACCTGACAGTTAACTTCTTTACACAGAGGGTGATGAATACCTGGAATGAGTTGCCAGGGGATGTTATCAAGGCAGGTATTGCAATAATTTGAGGCATTTAGATAGGTATATGGATGGGCAGAGATTGAAGGGTTATGGGACTAAATCGGGCAATTGCTACTAGCAGGGCGATGCTGTGGTTGGCAAGGATGAGTTGACCCGAAAGTTCTATTTCCTTGCTGTATTGCTGTATGATACTTTGAATCTAACTTCAATCAAATTGTGCCCTTTATTGATGTTTTGATTGTTTTGCTGCTTTCTGAATCCACAGATTTCCCACTCTTAGAAAAGTTAATTTAAGGCTCCATCAATGCCTTTTTATGCTTACACTCCTCAGTTTCACATATAAGATTTTGCCTAAAGTTTTACAGGAAATGTTGGCAGGCAGGGTTCTGTCAAATAAATGGTGCAAGTAGTAAGTTTATGTACAGTAAAGTAATAAAATAATTGACACAGGTACAGAGACAGACGTCAGAGATATAACCAGTATAATGTGTAAGAAGGATGAACATTTAAATGTATATTTCTCGTTTCTGCCCTAGGAAAAGGAAAAGGTAGCTGGTGAGTTTCAGACTGAGAATGGTGACATCCTGAAGAATATTAACATTAGTAAAGAGGAGCTGGCCGGATAAAGTGGGTAGGATCTAGGTGACAAGACATATACTAAGGAGAAACAAAATGTTGGAGAAAATGAGCAGTTCAGGCAGCAGCCATTGGCAGGAATAAATAGCTGACATTTCGGGCGGAGACCATTTATCAGAAGCCTCGACTCTTCATTCTTGTAACTGGATTAGTTACACATCAGTTAAACATCACATTATTCTTGCGACAGATTTGCAGCATCTGCAAATTTTCTCTTCTTAGTGATTTTTGTTTTGGCTTCTGCCCCCTTCCTTTCCAGTCCATATAGAGAGTTTCGGCCCCAGATGCCCACATTTCATTCCTCCTATAGATGTTTCCTGATCTGCTGAGTACGTGCAGTATTGTTTATGTGTGTTATTCCAGATTTCCACCATTTGCAGAATGCACATGTGTTTGTGTATATGCTAAGAAATTGCTCAAAACCAGGCAGACTATTGCTAGAGCCTTAAAGAGATTTGTGCAGCATGCTTAGCCAGTTGGGGTACAAGAAGCCCGCATGGTGGATTATTGGAAAAAAAGACTGCAAGGACAGCACAGGTCAGAGACCGTAACATCAATTGTAGAAAAGATTATGAGGAACAGGATTTAAAATCATTTAGAAAGACATGCTGACCAGCAACTACCAGCATGGATTTATTCGTTGGAAAATTATTTTCATAAAGTTGCTTGAAAGAGAACTGCTATGGACAAAGGGAGTAGATATTGTCTAAATGGATTTTAGCTAGGCTTCCAGTGATGGTCTGATTCAGAAGGTTAATTAGATGAGATCGATTCCGAAAGGACATTTGGGTATAAAATTAGCTTGATGGCATAAGACAGAGGGAGGTAGTGACGTGTTTTTGTTCAGATTGGAGGTTGTAATACTGCTTTGCGTTGGAAATCAGTATATACCCTTCCAAAGGATCATCATGTATATTAGCAATTTCAAAGAGGATATAGGTGGCATAAATAGTGATTTTGCAGATGAGGGAAATATTGAATGTAGAGTGGACCATGAATAAAGTTTATTAAGTATCAGGAAAGACGATAAGGAATTCATGGTCTCTTTTCCCTGTGCAGAAAGTTTAAAAGTACAAGGCACATGGTTTTGGTGCAACGAGACGATGACTTTAAAGAGACCTGAAGGATAAACCTTTCACACAATGATCGATGGGTATATGAATTGAGCTGTCAGAAGAAATGGTAGATAGATACATTTTCAAAGATTAAATTGTGTATTATAGTTGTCACACAAACATATTAGTTGCAATGAATACTGACGAAATCTTATCTCCCTAAAGCTGCTAGATATTGGCAGAGTGCAATTCGCTGTGATAATGCTATGTGAGGTTGCGTTTGATTGTTCAATACTGGTAGGTCTGCTGATCCAGTGCAGAAACTTGGGATTGGTCCTGAGGATATAGGACAAATGTCTTCCTGCGCTATCAATGCTACAAGATTCTACAGTGAACCTTCGGTAATCAGATCAGCGAGTCTGGGAGAGCAGAGAGAGCAGGAATCAGAAACTTGGACAGACATTCAAAATAATTCTCACCTGATTTAGTGAGGATCGTGTGCCCCATAGGCTTCCACTTCACAGAGTGACAGGGCTGTTGTCTTCCCGGGGATGATAATGGTCATGAAACGTCCATGTAGTCCTTGTGGTTTACAGAAAAAGTACCTAGTCTCGCCCGCAGGCACGGATACATCCTTTGCACAACTGTAGGAAGAGAGTCAGTTTGAGAATAGAATCAGAATGAGGTTTAATATCACTGGCATATAAGGGGTGCAAAAAGACATCCACAAACTCTAATTTGTTTGCTACATTGAGAACAAATGAAGCTTAAGGGTTTACTGCAAAATCTATATGAGAGCTTGTTATGTCCACAGTGGCTTTAAACTGCGTCTCAGACCCGGCATATCACAGGCTTACTGTAGTGGGCATCTTAAATATCACAAGAACTGGGCATTAAAGAGCCATGTAGTATAAATGTTGTTTACCATGATGTATGGCATTTAAAGGGCATACTTGCTATGCCAATTGCAATTACAGGGTCTGCAGATTACGAAGGTTGCAAACTTCAATGGGCTGGTATGGCAGAACATGTACTTATTACAGTTCGAATATTTCTGGGATTGAATATTAAAGGAGTTTACATGTATTGTGTGCTGTCTCGTTCCTGGAGTTTGCATATCCCGGGGTATACATAAGAACATTAGAAATCAGAGCAAGAGTAGGCCATCCGGCCCATCGAGCCTGCCCTGTCATTCAATAAGATCCACTGATCTGTCCATAAACTCAGTTCCTTCTACCTGTTTTTCCCCATAACCCTTAATTCCCTTAGTATGTAAAAACCTATCTAACTGTTCCTTAAATATATTTAGTGAAGAAGCCTCAACTGCTTCCCTGGGCAGAGAATTTCAGATTCACCATTCTCTGGGAAAAACAGTTTCTCCTCATCTCTGTCCTAAATCTTCTCCCCTGAATCTTCAGGCAATGTCCCCTAGCTCTAGTCTCACCTACCAATGGAAACAACTTTCCTACTTCTAGCTTATCTATCCCTTTCAAAATCTTGTATGTTTCTATAAGGTCCCCTCTCATTCTTCTGAATGCCAGAGAGTATAGTCCCAGGCGACTCAATCTCTCCTCATAGGTTAACCCCTTACTATCTGGAATCAACCTGGTGAACCTCCTCTGCACTGCCCCAAAGTCAGTATATCCTTCCTCAAGTACGGAAACCAGAACTGCAGACAGTACTCCAGGTGCAGCCTCACCAGTACCCTGTCCAGTTGCAGCATGACCACCCTGCTACAAAATGTTACATGTCCCAGTCTTGCGTACCACAGACTTCCCTTGTGCTGGACAGTTAAGAATAAGTGGGGAGGTGGGCACACACGTGTGTATGCATTTTCCTGAGGTTTCGCTTTTCTATGGGTTTTAAGAATATTGGGAGGTGGTGAAGGTTGCTTATTTTGGAATTCATTACTGAGGAGATACTTGGTAAGTGTATTGTTGTTGCATATCCCGGGGAATAGAATTGAGGAAATATGAGGATTACACGGCGTTGTCCTTGCCGGTGATTTCCATCGAGTCTCCAATGCGGATTTCTGCATCACTAACGCCAAGGCCCGCAGTGATTTTCACAACAAAGACCATGTAATGGTAGAAGAAATCGACGGCCCACCAGGGCGACGACTGCACAGTTGTTTTGCTGCACGACCCATGCTGGTAGTCGGTGTCATGGTTCCTGTCGATGGCATTGAGGGCATATCCTTTGAAATCCGATATGCTCGACTGCGTAGCGCGAATGGTATCACACAGATTGCCTGAAATCACATGGATCAGCTTGTATCAGACCTTGTCCTGTCCCCGCACGCTTTTCAATGAATAAAATCATGACAACGGGTTAGTCTGAAACAACACAGCTCCCAGAAGGCTTTACACAGTGAACATAGGACATCGAGGAATGCGGTAGAACAGAGACCTGGAAACACAGGTCCATAATTCATTGAAAGTGGCTGCAGAGGTCGATAAGGTTGGAAAGAAATTTTCTGTAACTTTGGCCTCAAAAAGCAAAGTATTAGGTACAGGAGATTGAATGTTATGGTGAATTTGCATAAGACGTTAGTGGAGCCTAATTCAGAGTGTTGTGTGCAGTTTTGTCACCTACCTACAGGAAGGATGAAAGAGTAGAGAAAGAAATTACATGGATGTTGCCGGCACTGGAGGAACTGAGTTATCAGCAAAAGTAGAATAAGTTAGTACTTCATTCCCTGGAACGTAGAAGATTGAAAGGAGACTTGTTAGATATATACAAAATTATAAGAGCTGCAGATCAGGTGACTGCAAGCAGGCTTTTTCCAAATGCGATTTGGTGCATCTACAACTAGAGGTCATGGGTTAGGGGTGAGATGTGAAAAGTTCAAGAGGACCATGAGGGGAAACTTCTTCACTCAGAGGGCCATGAGAATGTGGAACTAGTTGCCAGCGCAGGTAGTGCATTCAACCTTGATTTCAAAGTTTAAAAGATGTTTGCGTAGGTACATCAATGATAGGGTTATGTAGGGCTTATGTTCCGGGCATAGGCCGATGGGAGAAGGCAGCTAAAATAGTTAATCACGGACAAGATGCGCCGAAAGGCCTTTTTCCGTACTGTATTTTATATGACAGTATGACTGTAACATCTAGCCTTGATGGCCTTTTGGCCACACATTAACTGTCACAGTACTTTTGTGGACACATTCTCTGCCATGTGGTCTGTTGCCACTGTTAATGTTCTCTCTCAAGTAGAAATGGCAAATTTTTGGATCGATTATGGAAGTCTGGACATCTAGACGCAAACACAAAGAAGAGAAAATCTGCAGATGCAGGAAATGCAAGCAAAACACACAAATTGCTGGAGGAACTCAGCATCTATGGAAAAGAGTACAGTCGATGTTTCGGGCCCAGACCCTTCAGCAGGAATGGAGAGAAAACGGTGTGGAGTCAGAGTAAGAAGGGAGGGGTAGAGAAGGAAGAAAAACCATGTTATTGATGAAGCTGAGAGGGATGAAGTAAAGAACTGGGAATTTGATTGTTGATAGCGACATGGTGCTGAAGAAGGGGTGATCTAATAGGAGAGGACTGAAAACCATGGAAGAAAGAAAAAGAGGCAGGGAACACCAGAGGGAGGCAATGATCTGGTAATGAGATAATGTCAGATGGGGAAAAGGAGATGGGGAATAAGAAGGTCGAGGGGGGGATCATTACTGGGGTTTCAGCAATCGGTGTTTGTGCCATCACGTTCAAAGGTACTCAGACGGAATATAAGGTGCTGCTCCTCCAAAGAGGCCTCATCGCAACAGTAGTGGAAGCCATGGATGGACATGTCAGAATAGGAATTGGAAGTGGAATTAGAATAGGTGGCTACTAGGAGATCCCGCTTTACTGGCAGTTGGAGCTTTGGTAGTCGGCAAAGCAGTCTCCTAATCTATGTTGGTTCTCACCAATATACAAGCATAGCTCACATGTTTGAGTATTATGATGGAATAAAGCGAATTACAAGGGCATGAGAGAGGAACTTGCCCAGATGGAATGGAGGAGGATGCTGGCGGGGATAACATCAGAGCAGAGATGGCTGAGGTTTCTGGGAATAGATCACCAGGCGCAGGATGAATATGGCCCAGAGAAGAATAAGTTCTCAAACGGAATGGGTACACAACCGTGGCTGAAAAGGAAAGTTATGGAGTGCATAAAAGTGACGGAAATGCCATAAAAATGTAGAACAAGTGAGTGGGAAGTTGAATGATTGGGAAACTTTTAGAATCCAACAAAAAGAAACTAAAAAGCTATAAGAAGGAAGAGGATGAAATATGAGGGCAGTCTAACCAATAATACAAAGCAGGATATCAGAAGTTTGTTTCAGTTATATAAGGAATAAAGGGAGATGAAAGTTGATATTAGACCACTGGAAAACGATGCTGGTGAGATAGTAATGGGGGACAAAGAAATGACAGATGAATGTAATGGGTACTTTGCATCTGTCTTCACTGCAGAAGACATTAGCAATATGCCAGAGGACCGCAAGTGTAAGGGTGCAAGAGTAGGTGCCATTGATATTTCAAAGAAAAATCTGCTAGGCAAAATCAAAGCTCTTAAGGTGAGTCAGTCTCCCTGACCGGATAGACTACAACCCGGAGTCTTGAGAGTGGTTGCTGAAGACGTAACAGATGTATTAGTCACAATCTCTCATGAGTCACTTGATTCTTGCATGGTTTTGAAGACCAGCAGATTGCAAATGTCAAACAAATCTTTCAGAAGGGAGGAAGACAAAAGAAAGGAAATTATAAGCCAGTTAGCCTACCCTCAGTGGTTGGGAAAATGTTAAAGTGTATTATTCAGGATGAGGTTTCGAGGTACTCGGAGACTAATGATAAAATAAGTCAAAGTCAACATGGCCTCTCTGATGGGAAAAGTTGCCTGACGAATCTACTCAAGTTCTTTGAGGAGGTAACAAGCAGGGTGGAAAAGGAGAGGAAGTGAGTGCCATTTACTTAGATTTTCAGAAGGCGTTTGATCAGGTGCCAAGCATGAGGTTGCTTAACAAGATAAAATCCGATAGTGTTACAGGAAAGATGTTGGCATGGATAGCGGAATGACTGACAAGCAGAACACACCAAAAGGGGATAAAAGGGTTGGCTGTCAGTGACTAGTGAATTTCCTCAAGGGTCGGTATTGGGACTGCTATTTTTCACATTGTTTTTCAATGGCTTAGATAATGAAATTCATGGCTTTGTGGCAAATACTGCAGGTGATGCGATGTTAGGTGGAACAGTTGGTAGTGCTGAGGATGCAATGCGATTGCAGTAGGACTTAGACAAATTGCAAAACGTGGGCAAATCGTGTCAGATAGAACGCAGTGTTGGGAAATATACGATAATATATTTTGCTAAAAGGACTAATAATGTGAATAGGGACAAGGTTCAAACATCAGAGGTGTAGAGCAACTTGGGAGTTCTCGTGCAAGACTCCCAGAATGTTAATTCACAATTTTAGTCTGTGGTAAAGAAGGAGATAGCAGAAGTGCCGGAGAATTATGTGCTGGATGTGGAGGATGAGTGGTTAGACTGATCTTAAAGCAGGTTAAACGATCAGCACAACATTGTGAGCTGAAGAGTCTGTACTGCCCTATGATGTTCCATGGTTCTATGCTCTAGGTATAATCTTCTGACTTCCACAAGTTTGTCCTTTTAACTGGGAATAAACTGCACCATTTCCCTCTCCACCTTTGGAACTTGTGGAAGAGGAGAAACAATGAAGCCTTACCTTTTGAATGATGAGCTCGAGCCACAGCGAAGACACAGACAAACACCAGCAGGTAACGGGCATCCATCCTGTGATGCACAGAGGGAGTTCCTTTAGTCTAGGTGTCACTTCCAATTCCCAGGTAAATTGATGCCTAGAGTAATATTTGCAGTGGAGTGTCACTGTTATGGAACAACTTCTTTCCCTGTTGATGGTCCCCTCAATTTGAAACATGTCAGACTAGTTGGGAGAAGGTTACGAAGGTGGCTATTCAACACATCTTTACATCAGTTCGATTTATTATGCTCCACATCTGCCACTTCATCTCACCCTTATTCTGTTTGTTCCCCTTTTGTGCTGATTAATACGTGGCTGAGAGGATGGTGCAGGACGGAGGGCTTCAGGTTTTTAGATAATTGGGCTTTGTTCCAGGGAAGGTGGGATCTGTTCTGATGGGACAGTTTACACCCGAACTGGAGCAGTACTAACATTCTTGCAGGAAAGTTTGCTAGTGCCTCTCAGTGGGAGGGGGGGTTAAACCAAATTTGCAGGGGGCAGGGATCCAGAATGTGAGAGAGGATAGCGAAATGAAGACTAAAGGACAGGTGGGGACTACACGGTTCCAGAATATTAAGTGTGTAGTAGAGAAAGGTGAGGCGGAACAAGTGATAAGGAGGACACATGTACAGAGGGATGGTCTGACGGAACATGGAGTTAAATGTGCAGAAAGAATAAGTAAATTTAGGAAGGACAACAAAATTCAAGGGGCATATAGCCCGATTGGAGTTCGGGGAGCTGGGTTAAGCACAATAGGCAGTGATTTAAACAGAGAGAGGAGCAATGGCCTAAAAATTCTATAACTGAATGCACGAAGTGTTTGAAATAAGGCAGATGAGCTTGAAGCTCAGGTGCGAATGGGTAACTATGATGTTGTTGGGATAACTGACACATGGCTGCAGGGAGATCAGACCTGGGAAATGAATGTATAAGGGTATACATGCTGTCGTAGGGACAGAAATGTGGGCAGAGGGGGTGGGGTGGCCCTGTTGGTGAGGAATGAGATTCAGTCCTTTGCAAGGGGGGACATAGGGTCAGGAGAAGTAGAGTCTGTATGGATAGAACTGAGGAACAGTAAGGACAAAAAGATCCTAATGGGTGTTGTCTACAGGCCACCAAACGGTAGCATGGATATTGGGTGCAAGTTGAATAGGGAGTTAACATTGGCATGTGGCAAAGGTAATGTCACAGTAATTATGGGGGATTTCAACATGCAGGTGAACTGGGAGAATCAGGTTGGTGCTGGACCCCAGGATAGGGAGTTTGTAGAGTGCCTACTGGATGCATTCTTGGAACAGCTTGTACGAGAGCCGACCAGGGACAAGGCTATTCTGGATTTAGTGTTATGTAATGAACAGGATTTGATAAGCGATATTGAAGTAAATGAGCCATTAGGACATAGTGACCATAATAAGATAAGTTTTTATCTGCAATTTGAGAAGAATAAGGGCAGATCGGAGGTGTCGGTGTTGCAGTTGAACAGGGGAGACAATGGAGCCATGAGGGAGGAGCTGGCCAAAATTAACTGGACGGATATCCTAGCAGAAAAGACAGTGGAACAGCAATTGCAGGTATTCTTGGGAATAATGCACAAGGTGCAAAATCAGTTCATCCCCTGGAGAAGGAAGGATTCAAAGGGGGGAAAGGGATCACAGTGGTTGACAAAGGAAGTCAGAGATTGCATAGCATTAAAAAAAAGGAATTATGACAGAGCTAAGGTGAGTGGGAGGAGAGATGATTGGGAAATTTTTAAGGAACAACAGAACTTAACTAAAAAGGCAATACGGGGAGAAAAAATGAGGTACAAACGCAAGCTAGCCAGGAATATAAAGGAGGATAGCAAAAGCTTTTTTAGGTATGTGAAGAGAAAGAAGATAGTTAAGAACAATGTTGGGCCCTTGAAGAATGAATTGGGTGAAATTATTATGGGAAACAGAGAAATGGCAGAAGAATTTAATATGTACTTTAGATCTGTCTTCACTAGGGAAGACACAAGCAATCTCCCAGATGTATGGATGGGCCAAGGAAATAAGGAGGAAATGAAACAGATTGACATTAGGAAGGAAACGGTGATGAGAAGACTGATGGGACTGAAGGCTGACAAATCCCCAGGTCCAGATGGTCTGCATCCTAGGGTACTAAAGGAGGTGGCTCTGGAAATTGTGGATGCATTGGTAATCATTTTCGAAAGTTCCTTAGATTCAGGATCAGTTCCTGAGGATTGGAGAATGGCTAATGTTATCCCACTGTTTAAGAAAGGAAGGAGGGAGAAAACAGAACTATTGTCCTGTCAGCCTAACATCAGTAGTGGGGAAGATGCTAGTGTCCATTATTAAAGATGAAATAGTGGCATATCTAGATAGCAGTGATAGGATTGGGCCGAGCCAGCATGGATTTACCAAGGGCAAATCATGCTTGACTAATCTATTGGAGTTTTTCGAGGATGTAACCAGGAGACAGGGTGAGATCCAGTGGATCCAATGGATGTAGTGTACCTCGATTTTCAGAAGGCATTTGATAAGGTCCCACATAGGAGATTGGTGGGTAAAATCAGAGCTCATGGCATTGGGGGGGGAAGATATTGACATGGATAGAAAACTGGTTGGCAGATAGAAAGCAAAGGGTAGTGGTGAATGGGTGTTTCTCAGAATGGCAGGTGGTGACTAATGGGGTGCCACAGGGCTCAGTTTTGGGACCACAGCTGTTTACGATTTACATCAACGATTTAGATGAAGGCATTGAGAATAACGTCAGCAAGTTTGCTGATGATACTAAGCTGGGTGCCAGTGTGACATGTGATGAGGATGTTAGGAGAATACAGGGTGACTTGGATAGGCTGAGGGAGTGGGCAGATACTTGGCAGATGACGTTTAATGTGAATAAGTGTGAGGTTATCCACTGGGAGTAAGAACAGGAAGGCAGATTATTATCTGAATGGTGTAGAGTTAGGTAAGGGAGAAATACAAAGAGATCTAGGAGTCCTTGTTCATCAGTCACTGAAGGTGAATGAGCAAGTGCAGCAGGCAGTGAAGAAGGCTAAAGGAATGTTGGCCTTTATTACAAAAGGAATTGAGTACAAGAGCAAGGAAATCCTTTTGCATTTGTACAGGGCCCTGGTGAGACCACACCTGGAGTATTGTGTACAGTTTTGATCTCCAGGGTTAAGGAAGGACATCCTGGCTGTAGAGGAAGTGCAGCGTAGATTCACAAGGTTAATTCCTGGGATGTCAGGACTGTCTTACGCAGAGAGGTTAGAGAGACTGGGCTTGTACACGCTGGAATTAAGGAGATTGAGAGGGGATCTGATTGCAACATATAAGATTATTAAGGGATTGGACAAGATAGAGGCAGGAATGCCAGAAGCTGGGAGAGTCCAGTACCAGAGGGCATGGTTTGAGAATAAGGGGTAGGTCATTTAGGCCAGAGTTAAGGAAAAACTTTTTCTCCCAGAGAGTTGTGGGGGTTAGGAATGCACTGCCTCAGAAAGCAGTGGAGGCCAATTCTCTGGATGCTTTCAAGAAGGAGCTAGATGGGTATCTTATGGATAGGGGAATCAAGGGATATGGGGACAAGGCAGGAACCGGATATTGATAGTAGATGATCAGCCATGATCTCAGAATGGCGGTGCAGGCTCGAAGGGCCGAATGGTCTACTTCTGCACCTATTGTCTATTGTCTGTTGTCTATTGTCATTCCGTGTGAATCTGGATTTTGGAATGCTGATAAAAGGTCCTCACCCATGAAAGTTGTCGAACTTGAACTACATCTAGACCCATGGATCCATCCATCATGGAAGCAGGCTTTTCTGCCATCGAGTCTATGTCAACCAACATGCACACTACTACAGTCACATTATTCTACTTTTTTTCCATATTTCATAAATAACCTCTCCCACCCTCCCCCAAATCAATAGTCCTGCATGCACATCATTGGGAGATGGAAGCAAACTGGGGCGCAGTAAGGCTGGCGTGAAAGCACCAAGCCAAGTAACCGCCCAGAGGTGTCAGGATTGGAAACGACGTTGTGAAGCTGTGATCTGCTGTCCCTCTGTACTGCCCAGAGATGACATATTTAAATTTGTATGTGAAAGTACAAACGGCGGAATGTACGAGAATTTACTCTGTGGGCAATGGAAAAACAGGAAGCCAACAGTATATCTTGTCTAACCCTTGTGTGTTTAACATCACATATCCATTAGTGTTAGAATTCTGTTTACACATGTTGTGATGATCCACGTTTTCCTCTAAATCACTTCACATTATAGGGTCTCAGACATTAACACAGAACCGGTTCCTGTGGACAACTTGTCTATAACTGTCAACATGCCATCCTGAATCAAAATTGATACATGCCCACCTCGCCCATGTATCAAGCGATACACAACAAAAAAAAAAGGAAAAGAGATCATACAGTTGAACTAGTGGCCCGTTTATCGTAGGTAGGTAATTAGTGCAATCAAACATGCACAGGCAATGTGTAGTTTAAGTTGATATTATGGAGATTCCGTGGACCGAGGGGTCCATCTCTTCAGCTGCACTGCTTTATGTCTTTATGTTCTATGCCATATAAGGCTTGTTATACTTCTGTCCGATACATAAAACAACCTTCGGCCACCACATTCTGACTCCTACCACTCAATTCATTTATATCCAGTTTGTTATATCATTCTTAATGCCATATTAATCTCATCTCCAGGAATGATGGATCACGTGATACTCACTGAATTCATGCTGCTGGGCTGCCTATCGCTAATGAGTCCTTGCCTTTCCACATGCAAGTAGTTCCTGCCCCTCTGAACCATTTCAAGCAATCTCCCCCACAACAGACGCCTCTATCATTGCAATATGCTCTCTACAGTGAATTTCCCTTAATGGAACTCTCCCTCCACTCTCACCTCCACCTGTATATCATTTGTAAAAACTACAGCACAGAAGGTTGAGCTGACTGATGAATCCCACCGTCAACCAGTCTTGTATACAGTTGCTTTGAGTTAATCTGCCTAATCAGTGAGGAATCCATCATTAAATGCAATTTAGCCTATCGGACCTTCCTTGCAACTCTCCTGTCTCCGTCTGCCCTACCTACTTGACTTGCTTGCTTTCACTTCCATATTTGCTTCATCTGCCACAGTTTTGCTTCGCCTCAGGGCCATCTGCCAGACGAGATCCAAGTCTCGCGAATAGCTCCAGTGAATCTTCACGGAGGATATTGGTACCCCAGATGTACCACATCCCTCTTATACAAGTTGTCTCTGAATCAGCAGATATCCCTAGATCCAACCAAGGACGTAAACACCTCCTTCTGTACAAGTTCTTTAGTCACGCATCCTTCTGCCCTATCGTTCTATTTAGAATTTCACTAAATTATGGAATCAGTACTGATCCAGAGGTCCTTGAGATCTAATTTTCTTACCTGTTGAGGAACGGTCGAGCCTTCCAAGTATCTATCGAAATTCTCCATCAGGACTAAATCAACCTCTTTCCACCTACAAGTGCTGCTTGAGTGGTTTAGAATCGTGTTTCTGCTTTTTAACTTCTTGCTTAACACCCTATATCCATTATCAGGGATCTCATTGATTTATCTGTATCATTGGAGCCAAAGTGCTCAGCGATCTCGCTTTGTTCACACTGCACCTGAGCATATTCTGCAATAGCTCGGAGACAACTGGACAGCATTACCCTGGCAGCCATAGGTGATACACCATCCTGCAGTTTCTTTAATGGCCTCCAATTCTTTACACTGTCCCAGCACACACTCTATTATTGGAGTCAAATTGGATGAACTGGAAGCTGTTGTTGAACAAAGGACTCTATGGAAAATCCTGGTTATTCTGGATAATGTTACTTACCCTCCGCATCCCACCTTTGCTGAACGGAGGGGAACTTTTCGGAATAGACTAAGACAACTGCGCTGCTCCAAAGAGTGCTTTGCGAGGGATCATTCTTACCCTCAGCCATTAGGCTCAAAGGTCAACCTATTGCCGAGGAAGTGATGGCCCCTACTGTCAGACTGTTTGAGGTAATTTTATGCTTTCTACCTCTCTTCTAATATTTATATCTGTGCACTTGTGATACTACTGTGACAGAGTAATTTCTTCTGGGATCAATAAAGTATCTATCTATCTACGAGAAGGGATAGCAGGAGTTAAGCTTCTTCTGCACCGTCCGGTAGCACACTCACTATGTAGGAACAGGGTCCGTCAGGCACGGACTGTATTTCCTTCCATTCTCCCAGGACAGGACAGTCTGATCTTGCCTCAATAGCTCAAAGTTTACCCCTTATTCTAAGCACTGCAAAGTGCGACATTACTCAGCAGTCTCTGCTTTTTCTCATGACTATAATCTACGGAAGGACAGAGATGCTAGGAACCAGTCATTGGAAATCACTTCCTGAATCCCACTGTACATTCAGAGCATAAGAAAAGTTGCTCACCTTCTGCAGGGTCTCCACGGGAGCTGAGGAGCCCTTCTTCCATTCCGGTTTATATCAGGACAGCCCATGGATAGCGCTCAGTCGAATTGGTCACATGCCATGCAGTGCTGTCTTTCTATTGGCAGAAAGAGGATTGCATTTGAGCAACTGAAACATTGAGCAAGGTGCGAATGTTAGGATAAGGGATGTGCCAACCGTTACTTGCTCACTGTGAGGAAAGAGGGAACGGTCCACTGAAAAGGGGAAGAGTGAAGAGTTTGGAGACTGAGGAGTTAGTGCAGAGAACCAATAGGAAAATCAGACATAAACAGACTAAACATGTAAGTTGCCCTTTAGAACCAACACAAGGGCTACCAAGTCCTTTTCTGTCACAGTTTTTTTTGAATAGTTTCTCAATTGAGAAGATAGTCAACCTTTTCATTTCTTCTACGAAAGTGCACAACCATACACCTCCTGACACTGTATTCCATATGCCATTTCTTTGCCTGTTCTTGTAATTTGTTCAAATCCTTCTGTAGCCTCTCTACTTCCTCAAAATATCTGTCCCTCCACCTATCTTCATATAATACTAATGCCTCCACAACCTCAGCCACTCCTTTCACAATCTTGAGATGTACACTATCTGGTCCAGGTGACGTACCTTCAGATCTATCCATTTCCCAGAACTTTCTCTCTAGCATTGGTAACTTCACACACTTCATGACACCGGTACCTGGAACTTCCACCACGTCCTCTACAGTACTTACTCAGTTTTGTTGTTCCCTATTACTACCTCTCCAGCCTCGTTTTCCACCGGTCCAATATCTACTCTCGGCTCTTTTTAACACTTATGTACCTGAAGAAACTTTTGGTATGCTCTTTAATATTGCTGGTGAGCTTATAGTCATATTCCATCTCTACCTGCTTACAGACCTATTTAGCTGCCTTCTGTTGGTTTATTTCCAATCGTCTAACTTCCCATCTAGTTATATGGCCCTCTTTGGCCTTTATGTTGGCTTTGACTTCTCTTGTTATCCATGGTTGTGACACCTGGCCTTTATAATACGTCTTCCTCTTTGGGATGAATATATCCTCTGCCTTCCGAAATACTTCCAGAAATTCTGCCCATTGCTTCTCTACTATCATCCCTGCCAGTATTATTTTCCAATCAATTGTATCCAGCTCCTCTCCCATGTCTCTGTAATTACTGTAATACTGATACATTTAACTTTAGCTTCTCCTCTCAAATTTCAGTGTGAATTCATAAGTGGAAAATTCTCAACATATATCTGAGCCCTTTACAATTGCAATGTAAAGAGGGATATTGAGCTGCTGATCTATAGTTCCATACACATGGAAATGCATGTAGATAGTATCAAAACACAAAAATACAACTGCAGATGCTGTGGATATCAAAGAATATGTACTCAACGCTGGAAGAAATCAGCAGGTCAGGCAGCATCCGTGAGAAAAGAGTCTATTGCATCCATTGCTCCTGGTGCGGCCTCCTCTACATCAGCGAGACCCGACACAGATTGGGAGACTGCTTCATCGAGCACCTCCGCTCCGTCCGTCACAATAGACAGGACCTCCCGGTTGCAACTCACTTCAACTCTGCCTCTCACTCCCATCTAGATATGTCCATACATAGCCTCCTCTACCGATGAGGCCAAACTCGGGTTGGAGGAGCAACACCTCGTCTACCGTCTGGGTAGCCTCCAGCCTGGTGGTATAAACATTGAATTCTCCAATTTCCGGTAATTCCCTCCCCCTCCCCCTGTCCCAGGTCCCTCTCTGCCTCTCCTCTTTCAACTTTCTGCTTCTTTATCTCTACAGTTCTTTCATGCTTATCCCCTCCCCCTCCCCCCTTTATCTTTCCTCTGATTGGTTTTCCACCTGGCGCCTCTAGGCTCTACCCCCTCCCCTATCTCTATTACTGGGCTTTGGCCCTCACTTACCCCCCATTCCTGATGAAGGGTCTCGGCCCAAAACGTTGGCTACTCTCTTCTCACGGATGCTGCTTGATCTGTTGAGTCCTTCCAGCGTTGTGTACACGGAGATAGTATGGTGCAAAGGCACATGGCGTGATCAACTTCATTAATCTTGGTATTGGTGTCAGGAGACACATTGTAGGTACATAAAACTGGTATAATTTTGTAATAGTCTTCTTCTTCATGTGCCTTGTGCGTCACACGCTTAGGCGATCGTGGCTCTCCACATCGAATGATACTTCGCAGCATCAATGATATCTTTCACACTTAGATCTTAGTTCTTTCACCGTGTCCATATATTTTCTTCTTTACCTTCCTCTTCCGAGTTTCCCAGGCACATGGCCTTGTAATGTAAGGTATTCTATTTCTCTCTTTCTGATGACATGGCCCATGAAATTAAGTTTCCTCTCATTTAATGCTCTCATTAAAGATTGTTTTTGTATAGGCACATTGGAATACTGTCTGAAAAAAGGACGCTGTCTAAGTTGCATGCCATCTTGGACAATGACTCCTAACCACTCCATAACGCACTGGTTAGGCACAGGAGTACATTCAGCCAGAGACTCATTCCACCGAGATGTAACACTGAGCGTCATAGGAAGTCATTCCTACCTGTGGCCATCAAACTTTACAACTTCTCCCTCGGAGTGTCAGACACCCTGAGCCAATAGGCTGGTCCTGGACTTATTTCCACTTGGCATGATTAACTTATTATTATTTAATTATTTATGGTTTTATATTGCTATATTTCTACACTATTCTTGGTTGGTACGACTGTAACGAAACCCAATTTCCCTCGGGATCAATAAAGTCTGTCTGTCTGGCTGTCTGTCTGTCAGTAGTTACCCTATCTCTGTATGATACTTTCAGCATTCTTTTAAGAAACCACATTTCTGTTGCTTCTAAGTTTCTTTGGAGTTCATGTTTCGGAAGCATACAGGAAGATTGACCAGATGTAGCATTTTAGTACCCTAAGCCTTGTTGTCATAGAACTGTGTCTGTTGGTAAAAATGGGATTCATTTTTTTGGAAGCTGGTTTTGGCAATGGCAATTCTTCCTTTTATTTCTACTTTACTTCTAGCATCTTGCGATATAAAGCTACTAAGGTAATTAAAGCAGGTCTTTTGTTCAATCAGTTGGTTACCGATGTACCATTGGCAGTTGGGAATATCCTGCTGTTTTCATATTACCATACATTTGTTTTTTTTTACAGTTGATGGGTAGACCAAAATCTGCTATTCAAGTGGTATCGTCTGCATATCTTATATTGTTTATGTTAACACCTCCAATTTTTACTTCATCTAGGTCTTTTATTTCTCTGAGAATCATTTCACTATAGATATTAAATAATTCAGGTGAGGCAATGCATCCCTGTCTAACTCCTCTTTGAATTTTAGCCCAACTGTTTATATTATCATTCATTTTTACCGCCACTGTTTAATTCCAATATAAATTTTGAAGCAGTTGTTGGTCCCTTTCATCAATAGTAATTTAGTTTATTATCACATTAGGGTTAACCCTAACCCTAATGTGGTGAAAAAATTGCTTTCCTGGCCATCGATAAAGATTAAAAGATTCAAAGATTCAAAAACTTTATTGTCATTCTAACCGTACATCAGCTCTGCAGGGCAGAATGAGACAGCGTTTCCCAGGAGCAATGCAACCATAACATAACAAATGTAACACTAAATAATAAACATAACAATAAATAGTAAAACACAACAGCCCCATCTCAGTTAAAATCAAGTGTCCAGTGCAAGTTAACAGTGTCCAAAGCAGAGTCAGGTAGAGCAGCTATTTAGCAGTCTGACTGCCTGTGGGAGGAAGCTGTTTAGTAGCCTTGTGGTTTTTGTTTTGATGCTCCTGTAATGTTTGCCTGATGGCAGCAGAACTAACAGTTTATGGAGAGGGTGTGAGGGGTCTTTAATGATGTATTTTTCTGGAGGCATCAACTCTGAAAGAGGTCTTGGACAGAAGGTAGGGAGACCCCAATAACCTTCTCTGCTCCCCTAACCACCCTCTGCAAGGCTTTTTTGTCGGCAGCACTGCAGCTGGAGTACCAGGTTGTGATGCAAAGTGTCAGCACACTCTCAACCACTCCTCTGTAGAATGTAGTTAAGATGTTAGTGGGGAGTGATGCTTGTTTAAGCTTCCTCAAAAAGTGCAATCTCTGCTGGGCCCATTTCACAATCCCCGTGGTGTTCCTGGACCAGGTGAGATTGTCCGAGATTTGCACCCCAAGGAACTTGATGTTTTCCACTCTCTCCACAGTGTGATTTAAGATTTCTTGGAGCTTGGTTGTATACGTGTTTTTGGGGTTTTTGTATATCTTGTCCGCTGGGAGAGGGGAGAAAGAATGTCCGGTGTTGCCGTGGTGATTGATTTTGCTAGCTGCTTTGCCGAGGCAGGAAGAACTGTGGATAAAGTCCATACAGGGGAAGTTGGTTTTTGTGATGGGATGAGCTGTGTCGCCAATTCACTGCAGTTTTACAGAAATAAGAATAGTACAGGAAAATAGAGAGCCTACAGCTGACATTATTTTGCCGACGTATTTTAGGCTATACAAACATCAATCTAGTCCTTCCCTCCTATATAGCCCATAAACCTCCATTACTCTTCCATCTATATGCCAGAGGAGATTCACGAGGATGATTCTGGGAATGCAGGGGTTAACATGTGAGGACCGTTTGGAACTTTGGGCCTGTAGTTAGTGGAATTTGGAAGAATGAGTGGGGATCTCATGGAAACCTACCGAATTTTGAAAGGACTAGATAGGATGGAGGTAGAGAGGATGTTTACTCTGTGCAGATGATACGAAGGTAGGAGGCATTGTGGATAATGAAGTAGGTTTTCAAAGGTTGCAGAGAGATTTAGGCCAGTTAGAAGAAGGGGCTGAATGATGGCAGATAGAATTTAATGCTGATAAGTGTGAGGTGCTACATTTTGGTAGGAATAATCCAAATAGGACATACATGGTAAATGGTAGGGCATTGAAGAATGCAGTAGAACACAGTGATCTAGGAGTAATGGTGCATAGTTCCCTGAAGGTGGAATCTCATGTGGATAGGGTGGTAAAGAAAGCTTTTGGTATGCTGGCCTTTATAAATCAGAGCATTGAGTATAGGAGTTGGGATGTAATGTTAAAATTGTACAAGGCATTGGTAAGGCCAAATTTGGAGTATTGTGTACAGTTCTGGTCACCGAATTATAGGAAAGATATCAACAAAATACAGTACAGAGAAGATTTACTAGAATGTTACCTTGGTTTCAGCACCTAAGTTTGAGCAAGTTTGAGAAAGCTTGAACAAGTTAGGTCTTTATTCGTTGGAGCGTAGAAGGTTGAGGGGGGACTTGATAGAGGTATTTAAAATAATGAGCGGGATAGATCGAGTTGACGTGGATAGGCTTTTTCCATTGAGAGTAGGGGAGATTCAAACAAGAGGACAGGATTTGAGAGTTAGGGGGCAAAAGTTTAAGGGTAACATGAGGGGGAATTTCTTTACTCAGTGAATGGTAGCTGTGTGGAATGAGCTTCCAGTGGAAGTGGTAGAGGCAGGTTCGGTATTGTCATTTAAAGCAAAATTGGATAGGTATGTGGACAGGAAAGGAATGGAGGGTTATGGGCTGAGTGCCAGCCAGTGGGACGAGGTGAGTGTAAGCATCAGCATGGACTAGAAAGGCCGAGATGGCCTGTTTCCATGCTGTAGTTGTTATGTGGTTATATGTTGGGTGTATCCAGAACTAGAGGAAGCACATTCAGAATTGAGGGGCGACTCTTTAGTACAGAGGCAGGGAGGATTTTTTTCTTTTAGCCAAAGAGTGCAAAATGTTCAAGTTAGTGGCAAATTGTGGCAGAAGCAGCGAGTGACTGAAGATCAGGAAAGCCTAATGAGGTGGGGACCAGCGATTGGATCACAGACAAGGTAATTCTAATCAGACTAACATGGGCTGGATTTATAGACTAGTAGAAGATAAATAGGTAGCAATGAGAATGATTCTTCACTGGGACTGAAAAGAACTGTTACAACTTGCATACAAACAATGCCTAATTTTCACATTTCTGGGAGTAACTACTGCAGGTTCTGGGGTGCAAGTACCGGTTTCAATAACCCTAGTCTGTGTTTGTAGATGAGGGTCTCTCTGCGGCCCTCAGGAGAACCACCATTTCCACGAGGAAGTTCTGTTGTTCCACATTACACAAAATCAGCCAAACTAACGGTTTGCTTATTGAGCCATCAGGTCCTTTCCCAACTATCAGTTGGGAGTTAAGTTCTGTTGGAGGTGAAGCAGAAGTTTCTCAACCTGAGACCACAGTGGCTCAATGGAACGTCCTTTCTCAGTGGAAAGGTCGGAAAGGTGAGCTGCGCCTACAATGGAGCTTGATACCCAGCACAGGACTCAGGGTGGAAGGGGCTTCACTGAGAGATTGGAGGACCAGTACTGGATCATATTGGAACATGGGAGGAGAGTTACGGAATGAATTTCGTACTGTCAGAGAACACAAACTATTCAAGACAAAGGTTGACAAAAATAATGCGCAAATTAAGACAGGCTCTGCAAATAAAATTAGCAGTGAGAACATGGGTTGCAGTGTCCTTAAAAGTGAGACATACGGTTGTGGAATTAGCTAATGGAAAGTATTCTTAGAGATGGTATATACAATTATTTGGATAGACAGAGTCTGATTAGGAACAGTCAACATGGATTTGTGCGTGGAAGTTCATGTTTGACAAACCTTACTGAATTTTTTGAAGAGGTTACGAGGAAAGTTGATGAGGGTAAAGCAGTGGATGTTGTCTATATGGACTTCAGTAAGGCCTTTGACAAGGTTCCACACAGAAGGTTAGTTAGGAAGGTTCAATCGTTGTTTGTCAGGTTGGAGGCCAGTGACTAGTGGCGTGCCTCAGGGATATGTACCAGGTCCAATTTTGTTTGTCATATACATTAATGATCTGGATGATGGGGTGGTAAATTGGATTAGTAAGTATGCAGATGATACTAAGATAGGTGGCATTGTGGATAATGAAGTAAGTTTTCAAAGCTTGCAGAGAGATTTAGGCCAGTTAGAAGGGTGGGCTGAATGATGGCAGATGGAGTTTAATGCTGATAAGTGTGAGGTGCTACATTTTGGTAGGAATAATCCAAATAGGACATACATTGTAAATGGTAGGGTATTGAAGAATGCAGTAGAACAGAGTGATCTAGGAATAATGGTGCATAGTTCCCTGAAGGTGGAATCTCATGTAGATAGGGTGGTGAAGAAAGCTTTTGGTATGCTGGCCTTTATAAATCAGAGCATTGAGTATTGGAGTTGGGATGTAATGTTAAAATTGTACAAGGCATTGTTAAGGCTGAACTGGAGTATTGTGTACAGTTGTGGTGACTGAATTATAGGAAAGATGTCAACAAAGTACAGAGAGAATACTGAGAATATTTACGAGAATGTTAGCTGGGTTTCAGCACCTAAGTTACAGAGAAAGGTTGAACAAGTTTATTCTTTGGAGCATAGAAGGTTGAGGGGGGACTTAATAGAGGTATTAAAAATTATGAGGGGGATAGATCGAGTTGACGTGGATAGGCTTTTTCCATTGAGAGGAGGGGAGATTCAAACAAGAGGACATGAGTTGAGAGTTAGGAGGCAAAAGTTTAGGGGCAACATGAGGGGGAATTTCTTTACTCAGAGAGTGGTAGCTGTGTGGAACGAGCTTCCAGTAGAAGTGGTAGAGGCAGGTTCGGTATTGTCATTTAAAGTAAAATTGGATAGGTATATGGACAGGAAAGAATGGAGGGTTATGGGTTGATTACGGGTCAGTGGGACTAGGTGAGAGTAAGCATTCGCACAGACTAGAAGGGCCGAGATGGCCTGTTTCTGTGCTATAATTGTTTTGTGGTTATAAGTGTGAGGTGGCTCATTTTGGTACTTCAGATATGGTGACAGAATATAGTATTAACGTTAAGACTCTTGGCAGTTTGGAGGATCAGAGGGATCTTGAGATCCGAGTCCATAAGACACTCAAGGATGCTGCGCAAGCTGACTCTGTGGTTAAGAAAGCATACGATGCATTGGCCTTCATCAATCGTGGGATTGCATTTAGGAGATGAGAGGTGATGCTGCAGGTATATAGCACCCTGGTCAGACCCCACTTGGAGTACTGTGCTCAGTTCTGGTCACCTCACTACAGGAAGCATGTGGAAACCATAGAAAAGGTGCAGAGCTTACAAGAATGTTGCCTGGAATGGGGTGCATGCCTTATGAGAATGGGTTGAGTAAATTCAGCCTTTTCTCCTTGGAGTGACGGAGGATGGGTGGTGACCTGGTAGAGGTGTATAAGATAATGAGAGGCATTGATCGTGTGGATAGTCAGAGGCTTTTTCCTGGGGCTGAAATGGCTAGCACGAGAGGGCACAGTTTTAAGGTGCTTGGAAGTAGGTACAGAGGAGTTATCAGATGTAAGTTTTTTTTTACCCGCAGAGACGGTGAGTGTGTGGAATGGGCTGCTGGCAACAGTGGTGCATGCGGATATGACAGGGTCTTTTAAGAGACTCCTGGATGAGTATATGGAGCTTAGAAAAATAGAGGTCCCTGGGTAAGCCAAAGTAATTTCTAAAGCAAGTACATGTTCAGCATAGCATTGTGGGCCAAAGGGCCTGTATTGTGCTGAAGTTTTTCTATGTTTTCTGTTAAAGAATCTTTAGGAGGGAAAGATGAAATATGAAATCAAGCTAGTAAACAATATCAAAGTGGACAGTGAAAGTTTTTACAACTATATAAAAACCGGGTCTCAGCGGCATTCCTCTGGGAGTTCATCATCCACAACAGGTTCTAAAGCTTCAATTTGAGGTGAAGGGCTACATGGGTAGGTCCCTCACGAGAGACTCATCCAGAAAGTCATGAGGCATGGAATAAGTGGAACCTTGTCTGTTTGGATAAAAAATTGGCTTAAAGGAAGAAAGCAGATGGTAGCTGTGGAAGGAAAGTATTCTGCCTGGAGGTCGGTGACTAGTGGAGTGCCGCAGAGATCTGCCCTGCGACCCCTGCTAGTTGTGATTTTTTTATAAATGACCTGAATGCAGAGGAGGAAGGATGGGTGAGTAAGTTTGCAGATGACACGAAGATGGGAGTAGTTGTGAATGGAGCTGCAGGTTGTCGTACATTACATGAGGAGATAGACAGGCTGCAGAGTTGGGCAGAAAAATGGCAGATGGAGTTCAATCCGGACAAGTGTGAGGCGATGCATTTTGAAAGGACAAACCAGAAGACTGAGTACAGGATTAATGGTCAGTTACTTAAGAGTGTGGATAAACAAAGGGACCTTTGGGTTCAAATCCATACATCCCTCAAGGCTGCTGCACAGGTTGATAGGGTAGTTAAGAAGGCCTATGGGATGCTAGGCTTCATTAACAGGGGGATTGAGTTCACGAGTGGAGTGGTCATGTAGCAACTCTACAAATCTCCGGTGAGACCACACTTAAGAGTATTGTGTTCAGTTTTGGTCACCTCATTATAGGAAGGATGTAGAAGCTATGGAGAGAGTGCAGAGGAGATTTACCAGGATTTTGCCTGGTTTGGAGAACAAGTCATATGAAGCAAGGTTAGCAGAGCTGGGACTTTTCTCTTTGGAGTGCAGAAGAATGAGAGAGAGACTTGATAGAGGCCTACAAGATAATGAGAGGCATAGATAGGGTGGATAGTCAGTGACCTGTTTCCCAGGGCACCAATAGCAAACACCAGAGGGCATATGTACAAAATTAAGGGAGGGAAGTTTAGGTGAGACATTGTGGTAAGTTTTCTACACAGAGGGTTGTGGGTGCCTGGAATGACTTGCTAGGGATGGAGGTAGAAGCTAAAACATTAGGGGTATTTAAGAGCCTCTTGGACAGACACAGGGATGAAAGAAAAATGGAGGGTTATGGGGTAGTGTGGGTTTAGTACTTTTTTTTAAGGATTATATGGGTTGGCACAACATGGAGGGCTGAAGGTCCTGTACTGTGCTGTAATGTTCTATGGTTCATGGTTCTATGGGTGCTCTGCGCTATCTGCCTATTCACAGTTCTATTTCTCCTGACAGACACAAACTCAAAAAGTAGTGGCAAGACAGAGGATTCCAAACCTTCCAAATTCTACAGAGAGCAAGTAAAAGAATCGACAGGAGGGAAAAACGACACATGAAATTAAGCAAGTAAAAATATCGAAATAGAACATAGAATAGTAAAGCACATTACAGGCCCTTCGGCCCACAATGTTGTGCTGACCCTCAAACCCTGCCTCACATATAACCCCCACCTTAAATTCCTCCATATACCTGTCTGGTAGTCTCTTAAACTTCACTAGTGTATCTGCCTCCATCACTGGCACAGGCAGTGCATTCCATGCACCAACCACTCTCTGAGTGAAAAACCTTCCCCAAATATCCCCCTTGAACTTCCCACCCCTTACCTGAAAGCTGTGTCCTCTTGTACTGAGCAGTGGTGCTCTGGGGAAGAGGCGTTGGCTGTCCACTCTGTCTATTCCTCTTAATATCTTGTACACCTCTATCATGTCTCCTCTCATCCTCCTTCTCTCCAAAGAGTAAAGCCCTAGCTCCCTTAATCTCTGCTCATAATCCATACTTTCTAAACCAGGCAGCATCCTGGTAAATCACCTCTGTTCCCTTTCCATTGCTTCCACATCCTCCCTATAGTGAGGTGACCAGAACTGGACACAGTACTCCAAGTGTGGCCTAACCAGAGTTTTATAGAGCTGCATCATTACATCGCGACTCCTAAACTCTATCCCTCGACTTATGAAAGCTAACACCCCATAGGCTTTCTTAACTACCCTATCTACCTGTGAAGCAACTTTCAGGGATCTGTGGACATGTACCCCCAGATCCCTCTGCTCCTCCACACTACCAAATATCCTGCCATTTACCAGTTCAGGTATGGGGGAGACAGTCAGAGCAGTGATGTGCTCTGTATGCACTATGTGGGAAGTCAGGGTCAACACAGTTGTCCCTGATGACCACACCTGCAAAAGGTACGTACAGCTGCAGCTCCTATCAGCCCGAGTTAGGGAGTTGGAGCTGGAGCTGGATGAACTACGGATCATTCGGGAGGCAGAGGCAGTGATAGATAGGTAGTCACACCAAAAAACCAAGAAGTAGGCAGATGGGTGATGGTCCAGAGAGGCAGGGGGAGCAGGCAGAGAGAGCAGAGCACCCCTGCGGCCATTCCCATTAACAATAAGTATACCGTACTGGATACTGTTGATGGGGATGACCTACCAGGAATGAGTTGTAGTGGTCCTGCCTCTGGCACAGAGGTTGAACCCTCAACTAGAAAGGGGAGGAGGGAAGAGAAGAGAGCGATAGTTTTAGGGGATTCTATAGTTAGGGGGGCAGATAGGAGATCTTGTGGGGCAGATCAGGAGTCTCGGATGGTATGTTGCCTCCCTGGTGCCAGGGTCCGGGACATCTCAGATCGGGTGCAGGCTATTCTTGAGAACGAGGGCATGAACCCAGATGTAGTGGTCCATGTAGGGAACAACGATGTAGGTAAGGTGAGTGAGGGGGTCCTGCTTAGAGAGTTCAGGGAGTTAGGAGTGAAGCTGAAAGGCAGGACCTCCAGGGTGACAATCTCGGGATTGCTACCTGTGCCACGTGTGAGTGAGGCAAAGAATAGAATGATTATGCACATTAATACGAGGCCGAGAGCATGGTGCAGGAAGGAAGGGTTCAGGTTTTTGGATAATTGGTCTTTGTTCCAGGGACATTGGGATCTGTTTCGAAGGGACGGTCTACATCTGAACCGGAGGGGTACTAACATTCTTGCAGGAGTGTTTACCAGTGCTGCTTGGGGGGGTTTAAACTAGATGTGCAGGAGGCAGGGATCCAGATCCAGAGGGTTGGTCAGAAGGAGCATGGGGTTAAATGTGTAGAAGGTTTGGGTGATCTTGAGAAGGTCATCAAAATTCAGGGTGCAATTAGCCCGATGGAAGTTCAAGGAGCTGGGTTAGGTACAGTAGACAGTGTTTTAAGCAAAGAGAGGAGGAATGGGCTCAGAATTCTATACTATAGTGTCAGAAATAAGACAGATGAGCTTGAAGCTCAGATGAAAATTGGGAACTACGATATTGTTGGGATAACGGAGACATGGCTGCAAGGGGATCAGGCCTGGGAATTGAGTGTACCAGGGTATACGTGCTGTCGTAGAGACAGAAATATGGGAAGAGGGGGTGGGGTGGCCCTGTTGGTGAGGAATGAGATTCAGTCCTTAGCAAGCGGTGACTTGGGAACAGGGGAAGTAGAGTCTGTGTGGATTGAGCTGAGGAACAGTAAGGGTAAAAAGACCCTAATGGGTGTTATGTACAGGCCCCCAAACAGTAACGTGGATATTGGGTACAAGTTGATTAGGGAGTTAACATTGGCATGTGCTAAAGGTAATGCAGTCGTCATGGGAGATTTCAACATGCAGGTGAACTGGGAGAATCAGGTAGGTGCTGGACCCCAGGATAGGGAGTTTGTGGAGTGTCTAAGGGATGTATTTTTGGAACAGCTTGTGCTTGAGCCAACCAGGAACGAGGCTATTTTGGACTTGGTGATATGTAATGAACAGGAATTGACAAGTGATCTTGAAGTAAAGGAGCCATTAGGAAGTAGTGATCTTAACATGATAAGTTTTTATCTACAATTTGAGAGGGATAAGGGCAGATCAGAGGTGTCAGTGTTGCAATTAAATAAAGGAGACTACGGAGCCATGAGGGAAGAGCTGGCCAAAGTTAAATGGGCGGATGCCCTGGCAGGAAAGACAGTGGATCAGCAGTGGCAGATATTCTTGGGGACAATACAAAAGATGCAAAAGCAGTTCATTCCAATGAGAAGGAAGGATTCAAAGAGGGGGAAGGGGCCACAGTGGTTGACAAAGGAAGTCAGAGATTGTATAGTATTAAAGAAAAAGAAATATGACAGGGCTAAGATGAGTGGGAATACAGATGATTGGGAAAGTTTTAAGGAGCAGCAGATCTTAACTCAAAAAGCAATACAGAGAGGAAAAATTCAGGTATGAGCTCAGTCCAGCCAGGAATATAAAAGGGGATAGCAAAAGCTTTTTTAGCTATGTGAAGAGAAAGAAGATAGTTAAGAGCAATGTTGGCCCCTTGAAGAATGAATTGGGAGAAATTGTTATGGGAAACAGGGAAATGGCAACAGAATTTAATGCGTACTTTAGATCTGTCTTCACCAGGGAGGACACAAGCAATCTCCCAGATGTATGGATGTGGCAGGGTCATAAGATATCAGAGGAATTGAGACAGATTGACATTAGGAAAGTAACTGTGATGAGTAGACTGGTAGGACTGAAGGCTAATAAATCCCCGGGTCCAGATGGTCTGCATCCGAGGGTTCTAAAAGAGGTGGCTCAGGAAATTGCGGATGCATTGGTAATCATTTTCCAATGTTCCTTAGATTCAGGATCAGTTCCTGAAGATTGGAGAGTGGCTAATGTTATCCCACTTTTCAAGAAGGGAGGGAAGGAGAAAACGGAGAACTATCGCCCTGTTAGCCTAACGTCAGTCGTGGGGAAGATGCTTGAGTCCATTATTAAGGACGAAATAGTGGCACATCTTGATGGCAGTAATAGGATTAGGCCGAGCCAGCATGGATTTACCAAGGGCAAATCATGCTTGACTAATCTGTTGGAGTTTTTTGAGGGTGTAACAAGGATGTTAGACGAGGGTAAGCCAGTTGATGTTGTGTACCTAGATTTTCAGAAGGCATTCGATAAGGTGCCACATAGGAGATTGGTGAGTAAAATCAGAGCTCATGGCATTGGGGGCAGAGTTTCAACATGGATAGAAAACTGGTTGGCAGATAGAAAGCAAAGGGTAGCAGTGAATGGGTGTTCCTCGGACTGGCTGGAGGTGACTAGTCGGGTACCACAGGGCTCTGTATTGGGACCACAGCTCTTTACGATTTATGTCAACGATTTAGATGAGGGCATTGAAAACTATATCAGCATGTTTGCTGACGATACTAAACTGGGTGGCAGTGTGACATGCGAAGAGGACGTTAGGAGAATACAGGGAGACTTGGATAGGCTGGGTGAGTGGGTAGATACTTGGCAGATGTCATTCAATGTGAATAAATGTGAAGTTATCCACTTTGGAAGCAGGAACAAGGGGGCAGAGTATTGTCTGAACAGTGTAGAGTTAGGTAAGGGAGAAATGCAAAGAGACCTAGGAGTCCTAGTTCATCAGTCAATGAGGGTGAATGAGCAAGTGCAACAGGCAGTGAAGAGGGCAAATGGAATGTTGGCCTTTATTACAAGGGGAATTGAGTACAAGAGCAAGGATGTCTTTTGCATTTGTACAGGGCCCTGGTGAGACCACACCTGAATATTGTGTACAGTTTTGGTCTCCAGGTTTAAGGAAGGACATTCTGGCAATTGAGGAAGTGCAGCGTAGATTCACTAGGTTGATTCCTGGGATGGCAGGGCTGTCTTACGCAGAGAGATTGGAGAGATTGGGCTTGTACACGCTGGAATTGAGGAGATTGAGAGGGGATCTGATTGAAACGTTTAAGATAATTAAAGGATTTGGTAGGATTGAGGCAGGAAATATGTTCCAGATGTTGGGAGAGTCCAGTACCAGAGGGCATGGATTGAGAATAAGAGGTCAGTTATTTAAAACAGAGTTGAGGAAGAGCTTCTTCTCCCAGAGAGTTGTGGAGGTGTGGAATGCACTGCCTCGGAAGACAGTGGAGGCCAATTCTCTGGATGCTTTCAAGAAGGAGCTGGATAGATATCTGATGGATAGGGGAATCAAGGGATATGGGGACAAGGCAGGGACTGGGTATTGATAGTGAATGATCAGCCATGATCTCAGAATGGTGGTGCAGACTCGAGGGGCCGAATGGTCTACTTCTGCATCTATTGTCTATTGTCTATTGACCCGGTTCGTTACCTAATACTAGATCTAGTATGGCATTCCCCCTAGCCGGCCTGTCAACATACTGTGACAGGAATCCATCCTGGACACACTTAACAAACTCTGCCCCATCTAAACCCTTGGAGCTAATCAGGTGCCAATCAATATTAGGAAAGTTAAAGTCACCCATGATAACAACCCTGTTATTTTTGCACCTTTCCAAAATCTGCCTCACAATCTGTTTCTCGGTATCTCTGCTGCTACCAGGGGGCCTACAGAATACCCCCAGTAGAGTAACTGCTCCCTTCCTGTTCCTGACTTCTACCCATACTGACTCAAAAGAGGATCCTGCTACATTATCCACCCTTTCTGCAGCAGTAGAAGTGGAAATGGACAGTAAAAGTATTTGCAAGTATATAAAAATAAAAAAACAGATGAGAGTGGATATAGAAGCAGTAGGAAATGAGGCTGGAGAGATAATAACAGGAGACTAGTAGATGCCAGATGAACTAGATGAATCTTTTACACCAATCTGCACTATGGACGATGTCAGTAGTCTGCCAGATATTCAGGGGTCTCAGGGAAGAGAAGTGAACTCATAGAACCATAGAACACTGCAGCTAGATCTCAGGATTGCTCCCTGTGCCACATGCTAGTGAGGCTAGAAATAGGAAGATACTGCAGCTAAATACGTGGCTAAGGAGTTGGTGCAGGAGGGAGTGCTTCATGTTTCTGGACAATTGGGCTTTGTTCCAGGGAAGCTGGGACCTGTTCCGACGGGACGGTTGCACCCGAACTGGAGGGGGACGAACATCCTTGCGGGTAGGTTAGCTGGTGCTGCTCCGGGGGGTTTAAACTGGATTTGCAGGGGGATAAGAACCAGAGTGTTAGAGCAGATAGTGAAGTGGAGGAGGATAAAGGTTATGTGAGGACTACTTGTGTGGACAGAAATCAAAGGTTTGTATGTGATAGAAATGTTCTCAGGTGCCAAACTGAAGAGACTGGGGAAGAGGCATCTGGCTCTCAAATAGAGAAAGATAGGAGACAGCGTGTGAGGGAGGATAGGCAGGTGATAGAGAAGGGATGCGCTCAGACCAAAGGTTTGAGATGTATCTATTTTAATGCAAGGAGTGTTGTGAACAAAATGGATGAGCTTAGAGTGTGGATCAGTACTTGGAAATATGATGTGGTGGCCATTACAGAGACCTGGGTGTCTCAGGGACAGGAATGGTTACTTCAAGTGCCGGGTTTTAGATGTTTCAGAAAGGACAGGGAGGGAGGCAAAAGAGGTGGGGCGGGGCACTGTTGATCAGAGATAGTGTCGTGGCTGCAAAAAAGGTGGACAACATGGAGGGGTTCTCTACAGAGTATCTGTGGGTAGAGATTAGGAACAGGAAGGGGTCAATAACTTCACTGGGTGTTTTTAATAGACCACCCAATAGTAACAGGGACATCGAGGAGCAGATAGGGAAACAGATCCTGGAAAGTTGTAATAATAGCAGAGTAGTCGTGATGGGAGTTTTTAATTTCCCAAATATTAATTGACATCTCCCTAGAGCAAGGGGTTTAGATGGGGTGGAGTTTGTTAGGTGTGTTCAGAAAGGTTTCTTGACAGAATATGTAGATAAGCCTGCAAGAAGAGAGGTAGCCCATGCAAGACTTACTGAGAAAATAAACAGGCATGGAATCCAAGGGGACATTGCTTTGTGGATCGAGTACTGGCTTGCCCACAGTAGGCAAATAGCTGTTGTAGACAGGTCATATTCTGCATGGAGGTAGGTCACCAGTGGAGTGCCTCAGGAATCTGTTCTGGGACCCTTACTCTTCGTGACTTTTATAAATGACTGAAATATATAAGATTATTAAGGGATTTGACACGCTGGAGGCAGGAAGCATGTTCCCACTGATGGGTGAGTCCAGAACTAGAGGCCACAGTTTAAGAATAAGGGGTAGGCCATTTAGAACAGATGCGGAAAAACTTTTTCACCCAGAGAGTGGTGGATATGTGGAATGCTCTGCCTCAGGAGGCAGTGGAGGCCAAGTCTCTGGATGCATTCAAGAGAGAGTTAGACAGAGCTCTTATAGATAGCGGGGTCAAGGGATATGGGTAGAAGGCAGGAACAGGGTACTGATTGTGTATGATCAGCCATGATCACAGTGAATGGCGGTGCTGGCTAGAAGGGCCGAATGGCCTACTCCTGCACCTACTGTCTATTGACCTGGATGAGAAAGTGGAGGGATCGGTTAGTACGTTTGCTGATCACACAAAGGTTGGAGATGTTGTGGATAGTGTGGAGGGCTGTCAGAAGTTACAGCGGGACATTGATAGGAAGCAAAACTGGGCTGAGAAGTGGCAGATGGAGTTCAACCCAGATAAGTGTCAAGTGGTTTATTTTGGTAGGTCAAATGATGGCAAAATATAATATTAATGGTAAGACAGTGTAGAGGATCAGAAGGAACAGTGTTCCTTCTTTCAATACGTTGCAAAGAACTGTTATTCCTTTAGCTGTCCATTCCTTAAATCTAGCATCCAACATATTTGGTGTAAAATCCGAGTCATATGCACACCATCTAAGTATTGCAATATCTCCCTCTAGATTATATTCTTTTATATTAGTTTTCCATATTTTAAGAGTCAATTTCACCCATGGGTTATCAATTGTATTTATGTACCTTTGCAGGTTGTTATCGGCCAAAATTGCTTGTATGGGGATGGGAAGTACCCGCTCCTCAATGTTTTTCCATTGAGCATCATATGATGGGTTGCACCAACATATCACAGCTCTCAACTGTGTTGCAAAATAATAATCTCTAAGAGAAGGTAGGCCCCATCCCCCCCCTTTTCCTTTGCTAATTGCAAAGTTTTGAGACGAACTCTAGGCCTTTTACCCTGCCAAATATACCTTGATAACATCTTGTTCCATTCATTGAATTGATTTTGATTCATCTCTATTTGTAGGGTCTGAAAGAGATGTAACAGTCTAGGCAGTATATTCATTTTAATAGACTCAATCCGTGAACTGAGACTGAAAAAAGGAATCAGGTTCCATCTTGGCATATCTTCCTTAATTTTTTCATATAAAGGCTGATAATTACATTTTGATAATTTTGCCAAATTTTTCAGCATAATGATGCCCAAATATTTGAAAGACGCTGTGTGTCATCCCCAAGGATATCTACTTTCAATTTCTCTTGGTGGGCTATAGTAATATGAAAGTAATTGGGTTTTATCTATATTGATCTTGTATCCTGATAATTGGCTATATTGTTCAAATGATTGCACCAATTTAGGTAAAGAGTATGTTGGTTGCCCTAGATAGATCAAAATTTCATCTGCGTAACAAGCCAATTTTTCCTCTGTCCCTTTAATAGTAATTCCCCTGATATCTTCATTTTGTCTGATGTATTGAGCTAATGGTTCCAGATATAATGCGAAGAGTAGAGGTGACCATGCACAATCCTGTCTCGTGCCCCATTCTTGGTAAGACTATTTGGTAAATATCCATTGATTTTAATTCTAGCAGCAGGGCTGTCATATAGTGTCTGTATAGTTATAATAATTGCGTCTTGGAAACCAAATCTATGTAAAACTCTGTAAAGAAAATTCCAATTAACCGAATCAAATGCATTTTCAGCGTTCACGCTTATCACTATTGCTTCGATTTTATTTTTTTTGTATATGATCCATAATGTGAAGTGTCCTTCGTATATGGTCTTGTGTTTGGCGTTGTCGTATAAAGCCTGTCTGATCATTACATATCAGTATGGGTAGAAACTCCTCTAATCGTTTGGCCATGATGGAGGTAAATAATCTATAATCTACATTAAGAATGGATATTGGTCTAAATGACCTGCATTCCATTTTATCCTTGCCTTCTTTTGGTATAGCTGAGATTATCACTTACTTCCAACTGGGTGGCATTTGTGCCTTTTTTAGAGCCCAGTTCAGTGTAGGGAGTAAAACAGGAATTAACTCATTTTTAAATTCTTTGTACCACTCTGCTGTATACCCATCTGATCCTGGTGAGTTGCTTAATTTAAGCCTACTAATTGCAGCTTTTAATTCAACCAGTTATGTCAGCAGTCATCATTCTATTTTGTTCTTCGCTTAAAGTGGGTAACTCTACAGAATTCAAGAAGGTGTCAATTTGGGTGGGTTATACTTCCCCCAGAACTTTGGAATATAGAGTTTTGTAAAACACTTCAAAAGCTTCTTGAATTTCACTTAGCTTATTTTTTATCATTTTCATTTGTGGGTCCCTAATTCTATGAATTGTATTTTCTGCTATTTTTTTTTCAGTTTCCACACCAGTATTTTCATAGATTTTGATCAACTTTCATAATGTCTCTGTTTCAGAAACATTAAATTTTTTCCTGATTTTTTGCATAGCCAAACTATTAATTTCATTCCTAATTCTTTTAATTTCCCCTAATGTATCCTGTGCCAAATTCAATTTGTGTTTTTTTCTCTAGTTCCTTCAGCCTATTTTGTAATTCCTCTAATATTTTATTCCTTATTTTTTCTTATATGAAGATATCACTATAATTTTCCCTCTTAAGACAGCCTTCAGAGTATCCCATAAAATGGGAGGTAAAACCTCTCCATTATCATTAAATTCTAAGTAGAGACCAATTTCTTTTATAGTTTGTTCTGTTATGAGTGATGAACTGACCCGATGGACAATGGGGTGCAGAGTTAACCATTCCCAACCCCCCTGCCCGAGAACTACAAACTATTGCTGCTGTTATGCTGCTCATGAGAGCAAGATAAAGCCCAGGCAAGAACATTTGCTACAGATAAGAAGGGGAGAGAGACTGTTGATTTACTGTATTATGACTTCTACAAGGATTATTTACCTTTACTACAAGGACCGTACTTTGCTTGTTAACATTCCTCAGGAGATAGCAGGACTGTCCTGATTTGATAGACACAGTCATTCAGAGTTGATGAATAGCTGAGACCCTGTGAGTGGGGATGAAAGACAGGTCTGGAGAGACACCCTTCAGACACACCAGTGGACACTGACTGACTGTTGGGAACTCCACAGGAAAGGTGGGGGCTTCGAAGACCGAACCAGGAGATCGGTCAGTAAAGTTCACAGTATTACAGCAAGGCTGGTGGGAACTTGTGTGTGTGTCCACTCATGCCAGAGTGACGAGTTCACCACAGAAGAACGGTCTAGCTGAAGACCAGAGGGGTCATAACTGAATGACCACAATGATATGACGGATTAAGAAAGCCACAAAACAGTTTGCCTGCCACAGCTGTTGCTGTTACATCTCGCTCGATCTCTCTCCCCCTCCAATGATTTCAATACAACCATAACTACTTCAGCATTTATGAACTGAACTCTATACTTTCCTATGACAATTCATTTACCCCTAGACATCGATACAGCTTGTTTATTATTATTATTATTCCTACATTTTTAGGTTTATTACTGCTAACTTGTGTTATATGTATATTTGTATTTTTGATATTATATTGTGTAGTTTACTAATAAACACCTTTAGTTTGGTACCACCAGACTCCAACAGATTCTTCTTTCTCTGCTGGTCAGACACCCAGTTACAATAGACAATAGACAATAGACAATAAACAATAGGTGCAGAAGTAGACCATTCGGCCCCTCCAGTCTGCACCGCCATTCTGAGATCATGGCTGATCATTCACTATCAATACCCAGTCCCTGCTTGTCCCCATATCCTTTGATTCCCCTATCCATCAGATATCTATCTAGTTCCTTCTTGAAAGCATCCAGAGAATTGGCCTCCACCGTCTTCCGAGGCAGTGCATTCCACACCTCCACAACTCTCTGGGAGTAGAAGCTCTTCCTCAACTCTGTTTTAAATAACTGACCTCTTATTCTCAATCCATGCCCTCTGGTACTGGACTCTCCCAACATCTGGAACATATTTCCTTCCTCAATCCTACCAAATCCTTTAATTATCTTAAACGTTTCAATCAGATCCCCTCTCAATCTCCTCAATTCCAGCATGTACAAGCCCAATCTCTCCAATCTCTCTGCGTAAGACAGCCCTGCCATCCCAGGAATCAACCTAGTGAATCTACACTGCACTTCCTCAATTGCCAGAATGTCCTTCCTTAAACCTGGAGACCAAAACTGTACACAATATTCCAGGTGTGGTCTCACCAGGGCCCTGTACAAATGCAAAAGGACATCCTTGCTCTTGTACTCAATTCCCCTTGTAACAAAGGCCAACATTCCATTTGCCCTCTTCACTGCCTGTTGCACTTGCTCATTCACCTTCATTGACTGGTGAACTAGGACTCCTAGGTCTCTTTGCATTTCTCCCTTACCTAACTCTACACCATTCAGACAATACTCTGCCCCCTTGTTCCTGCTTCCAAAGTGGATAACTTCACATTTATTCACATTGAATGACATCTGCCAAGTATCTGCCCACTCACCCAGCCTATCCAAGTCTCCCTGTATTCTCCTAACGTCCTCTTCGCATGTCACACTGCCACCCAGTTTAGTATCGTCAGCAAACTTACTGATATAGTTTTCAATGCCCTCATCTAAATCGTTGACATAAATCTTAAAGAGCTGTGGTCCCAATACAGAGCCCTGTGGTACCCCACTAGTCACCTCCAGCCAGTCCGAGAAACACCCATTCACTGCTACCCTTTGCTTTCTATCTGCCAACCAGTTTTCTATCCATGTTGAAACCCTGCACCCAATGCCATGAGCTCTGATTTTACTCACCAATCTCCTATGTGGCACCTTATCGAATGCCTTCTGAAAATCTAGGTACACTACATCCACTGGCTTACCCTCATCTAACATCCTTGTTACACCCTCAAAAACTCCAACAGATTAGTCAAGCATGATTTGCCCTTGGTAAATCCATGCTGGCTCGGCCTAATCCTATTACTGCCATCAAGATGTGCCACTATTTCGTCCTTAATAATGGACTCAAGCATCTTCCCCACGACTGACGTTAGGCTAATAGGGCGATAGTTCTCCGTTTTCTCCTTCCCTCCCTTCTTGAAAAGTGGGATAACATTAGCCACTCTCCAACCTTCAGGAACTGATCCTGAATCTAAGGAACATTGGAAAATGATTACCAATGCATCCGCAATTTCCTGAGCCACCTCTTTTAGAACTCTCGGATGCAGACCATCTGGACCCGGGGATTTATTAGCCTTCAGTCCTACCAGTCTACTCATCACAGTTTCTTTCCTAATGTCAATCTGTCTCAATTCCTCTGATATCTTATGACCCTGGCCCATCCATACATCTGGGAGATTGCTTGTGTCCTCCCTGGTGAAGACAGATCTAAAGTACGCATTAAATTCTGTTGCCATTTCCCTGTTTCCCATAACAATTTCTCCCAATTCATTCTTCAAGGGGCCAACATTGTTCTTAACTATCTTCTTTCTCTTCACATAGCTAAAAAAGCTTTTGCTATCCCCTTTTATATTCCTGGCTAGACTGAGCTCATACCTGATTTTTTTCTCTCTGTATTGCTTTTTTAGTTAAGATCTGCTGTTCCTTAAAACTTTCCCAATCATCTGTATTCCCACTCATCTTAGCCCTGTCATACTTCTTTTTCTTTAATGCTATACAATCTCTGACTTCCTTTGTCAACCACTGTGGCCCCTTTCCCCCTTTGAATCCTTCCTTCTCATTGGAATGAACTGCTTTTGCATCTTTTGTATTGTCCCCCAGAATATCTGCCACTGCTGATCCACTGTCTTTCCTGCCAGGGCATCCGCCCATTTAACTTTGGCCAGCTCTTCCCTCATGACTCCGTAGTCTCCTTTATTTAATTGCAACACTGACACCTCTGATCTGCCCTTATCCCTCTCAAATTGTAGATAAAAACTTATCATGTTATGATCACTACTTCCTAATGGCTCCTTTACTTCAAGATCACTTATCAATTCCTGTTCATTACACATCACCAAGTCCAAAATAGCCTCGTTCCTGGTTGGCTCAAGCACAAGCTGTTCCAAAAATACATCCCTTAGACACTCCACAAACTCCCTATCCTGGGGTCCAGCACCTACCTGATTCTCCCAGTTCACCTGCATGTTGAAATCTCCCATGACGACTGCATTACCTTTAGCACATGCCAATGTTAACTCCCTAATCAACTTGTACCCAATATCCACGCTACTGTTTGGGGGCCTGTACACAACACCCATTAGGGTCTTTTTACCCTTACTGTTCCTCAGCTCAATCCACACAGACTCTACTTCCCCTGTTCCCAAGTCACCTCTTGCTAAGGACTGAATCTGATCCCTCACCAACAGGGCCACCCCACCCCCTCTTCCCATATTTCTGTCACTACGATAGCACGTATACCCTGGTACACTGAATTCCCAGGCCTGATCCCCTTGCAGCCATGTCTCCGTTATCCCAACAATATCGTAGTTCCCCATTTTCATTTGAGCTTCAAGCTCATCTGTCTTATTTCTGACACTACGCGCATTCAAGTATAGAATTCTTAGCCCATTCCTCCTCCCTTTGCTTAAAACACTGTCTACTGTACCTAACCCAGCTCCTTGAACTTCCATCGGGCTAATTGCACCCTGAATTTTGATGACCTTCTCAAAATCACCCAAACCTTCTACACATTTAACCCCATGCTCCTTCTGACCAACCCTATGGATCTGGATCCCTGCCCCCTGCACATCTAGTTTAAACCCCCCCGAGCAGCACTGGCAAACACTCCTGCAAGAATGTTAGTACCCCTCCGGTTCAGATGTAGACCGTCCCTTCGAAACAGATCCCAATGTTTGGGGCCTTGTCTCTGGGATTTGATTACCAAATTGGGGGGGCAGTGAATCGGGATAAAAGTCCCTTATCTGTTCTGGTTGTGTGGATAACCAGACAGGAAACCAGCAGAGATGGAAACAGACAAATTTTTTAATGACCTGACTTCGGGGTCATTAGAGGATGCCAGGAAGGCAGAATTGGTGAGCATTGCAAAACGATTAAATTCCTCGGCGATGAAATCATCGATGAGTAAGGTGGATATACAGAGAGCAATAGCTGTGCATTACGTATCCGAGGGTGTGTTCACGTCGGATGTATTGGACCTGTTCCCTGAGAAAAAACCAGTCGAGGGTGAGCTTTAGATACAGATAGAAAGATTAAGGTTGATTGCGGAGAAGGAGGAAAGAGAGCAGGAGCTCCAGATACTCCGGATAAAGGAGATAGAAGCTGCAAGGCAGAGGGAGGACAGAGAGAAAGTGAGGCAGTTTGCACTGGAAATGGAGAAGTTAAAGGCATCGCAGGGAAGAGACCGGGCAGCAGACCCAAATGAGGGGTTCAAGATTGGTCAGGAGATCCAGTTGGTACCTCCATTCGAGGAGATGGATGTCGATAGGTTCTTCCTTCATTTTGAGAAAGTGGCTGTGAATCAGAACTGGCCGAAGGGGAAATGGACGGTTCTGTTACAGAGCGTACTTAGGGGGAAGGCTCAACAAGCGTATTCGGCATTGTCCATGGATGAGTCTAAGGATTACAAGGAAGTAAAAAGGGCTGTACTGAGGAGTTATGAGTTGGTGCCAGAGGCATACCGGGAGAAGTTCCAGAACTTGAGAAAGCCGTGGAACCACACGTATTTATAGTTTGCCCGTGAGATGCAATTGTATTGTGAGCAATGGTGCACCTTGAAAGGGGTCGTTGGAGATTATGATAAACTGATACAATTAATACTGATGGAGCAATTTAAAGGTTGTATCCCTGAGAGTATGAAGATGTACTTGGATGAGAAGGAGACAGTGACTCTGTCTGCGACTGCCAAGTTAGCAGACGAGTATGCCTTAATCCACAAGACAAAGTTTTCCTTAAATAAGAGCTACCAGAAAGGCAGTAGGGACGGTAGAGAAAGCCCACCGGCTAAGGTAGAGAACAAGCCAGGAGCTAGTGGAAGAGGTAAGGAGGAGGAAAAGCAGGCAGGCAGGAAGGTTCCCAACTTTATGTGTTATAATTGTGGGAAAGCTGGTCTTATAGCATCTAAGTGCTTTGCTCTGAAGGAGGAGACAGGAAAAGGGAAAATGGCAGTGCCGACTGGTTGCATTGAGTCGGTCAACAGATTGATGAGGAAGACGAAGTTAGATAGAGCACAAGAGGGGCATGAGAAGTTTATCTCGGAAGGGACGGTGTCTGTGAAGGAAGGAGAAACCCCAGTTCCAATGTGGATCTGGAGAGATACTGGGGCTGGTCAGTCATTGATTTTAAGGAAGGTGTTAGACTTCGGTCCTGAGACTGAGACTGGGGAGGTTGTGTTAAGAGGTGTCGGGAAAGGGACCGAGGCCGTACCTTTGTACAAGATGTTTCTGAAATGTGACCTGGTATCTGGACCAGTCGAAATAGGGGTGCGGTCGAAACTACCGATAGACTAGATACTTTATTCATCCCCAAAGGGAAATTCAACATTTTTCCAGTGTCCCATACACTTATTGTAGCAAAACTAATTACATACAGTATTTAACTCAGTATAAATATGATATGCATCTAAAATCACCCTCCCAAAAAGCATTAATAAATAGCTTTTAAAAAGTTCTTAAATAGTTTACTAAAGTGCATTGAGTGGTAATTTAAGCTCAGTCCTAACCCCGGCACTTTAACATGTCTTGCCCCTGATGGTTGAATTGTAGAGCTGAATGGCATTGGGGAGTAATGATCTCTTCATCCTGTCTGAGGAGCATTGCATTGACAGCAACCTGCCGCTGAAGCTGCTTCTCTGTCTCTGGATGGTGCTGTGCAGAGTATGTTCAGGGTTTTCCATGATTGACCGTAGCCTCCTCAGCGCCCTCCGCTCTGCCACCGATGTCATACTCTCCAGTTCTGTGCCCACGACAGCGCCCGCCTTCCTTACCAGCTTATTAAGACGTGAGGCGTCCCTCTTCTTAATGCTGCCTCCCCAGCACGCCACCACAAAGGAGAGGGCGCTCTCCACAACTGGCCGATAGAACATCTTCAGCATCTCACTACAAACTTGGTAACGATCTGGCAGGTGGTGACGTGTATTCAGCAGTGAAATTAACAAATAAGCCTGTAAGTGCTGAAGACCTGCCCATAGATTCCAAGATTTATCCTGCATGCGCAATCACTCGCAGCATGTCTAGAAAGGCGGCTGAGAAAGGAGACAGTTTAAATGAGTCCAGGGTTGATTTAGCGGAGACATTTTTGTCGACCTTGTATAAAAAGGGATTGCCAGATGAGGAGGAAAAGAATAGTGGAGCTAAGGAAAGTAAGGGAGACGAAGCAGATTTAGTGATGTCAAGGAACTAAATTTTTAACTTGGCTCACAAGATACCCCTAGGTGGACACTTATGAGTGAGGAAGGAGGTTATGGAGGCACAGAGTAAAGATGAGAAACAGATGAGGCAGTTAGAAAGTCCAGAGTTGGACACGGATGATCTGTCTGACTTGACAGAGCTGGTTTCAGTTGAGGAATTTAAGTGTGTTCCCAATGATGTAAGGGCATTCCGAGATGAAAAGGATGCCGCTACCTTGAGGGAGTCTCCTGGGTTAGCAGACGAGGTTGTTTTAACCTGCAAGGTTGAGTTTACTCCGAAGGGGAGTTGCCCGGAGAGTAACTGGGAGGATCAGGGGAACTTAGAATTTGAAAAAGGGACTGGTATTGGAAGCCTAGGAGAGGCAGATGTCCCGTTTGCTTGTGTTCAGGATGTGAAGGATGTGGAGTCACAGGGTACTGAACCTTGTGTAGAAACTCAGGAAAAGTCTGAGGTCTCTGATTTAGTTGAAAAGGAATGCAGTTCTTTTGGGTCAGATGGACTTGGTTCAGTGAAGAAAGGGTTAACTGTGGCACCGGGAGAAAGTGAGAATTCTCAGTCACTTGTGTTAAAAGTTAGTAATGAGATGAAAGCTGGTGATGTGAATATTATTGAAGGAAAAGGGAAAAGTATTGTACCTAGACTTCTGAATAAAGAAAATTTAAAGTCTAGTTTGGTGTCAGAACTGTTGACAGAAGTGAAGGGACCGTTAACTAAACAGTGGCTTGATAACAAGGTGCTTGTGAGTCAATTACAGTTTGTTTTGGAATTTAAGGATAAACAACTTGGTGATGTTGTTCAAGGATGTGAGTTGGAGAGACAGAACTTGAAGTGTTGTTTTGACCAAGAGGGATCGATCACCTGCAGATGTTAAACGAGAAACTAATAGAATTAAAGATCCTGAAGATAAAATTAATGACCTGCTTAAAATTAATGAGTGGTTTGGAAGTCCAGCAAATGGGCTTAGTTTGGAAAACATTGGTGATAAGATAGCTCCTGTGAAAGGAGTCTGTGAAGGCCTGTTCCAAGCTGGTGAGCAAGCTAACCACGTGAGAATTAAGTGGAAAAGAGGCGAGGGTTGTCCAAATGCCACTTTGAATAACAGGATCTGGTTTTGCGGGAATTTGATTTTTTTTGAACAAAGGATGTGAATAATAAAGACAACATCATGGAAGATTGAATGTTGAGTTTAAAAGTAAAATAGAGATTAGTATTTGCACAAACTTCTGTAATGTACCACAGTATAATCACACATGTATTGGTTCACACTTTGTAATATACACCTAAGCTAAGATCACAACCCTTTGGTATTTTTGGCTAACATGAAAAATAAAAATAGGAGGTTATTAAGATGGAGTCTGTTGTTACAGGAATTTGATATTAAAATACAACATGTAAAAGGGAGTAATTGCTAATTGTTTATCCAGATATTAATTTGAAAGTGTATCTGTATTATTCTTGTAGTTAAGACCACTTCTGTATTTTGTTAAACTCTGTAATTCGGTAATATGCTTTATTAGTTAATTTTCACCCAGTGAAAATTTCCAGAAGGATGGGGGTGTTATGAGTGAGGAACAGAGCTGATGGACAATGGGGTGCAGAGTTAACCAGGAACTATTGCTGTTGTTATGCTGCTCATGAGAGAGAGATAAAGCCCAGGCAAGAACATTTGCCACAGATAAGAGGGGGAGAGACTGTTAATTTACTGTATTATGACTTCTACAAGGATTATTTACCTTTACTACAAGGACTGTACTTTGCTCGTTAACATTCCTCAGGAGATAGCAGGACTGGCCTGATTTGATGGACACGGTCATTCAGAGTTGATGGATAGCTGAGACCCCGTTAAGAGGGATAAAAGACAGGTCTGGAGAGACACCCTTCAGACATACCAGTGGACACTGACTGAATGTTGGGAACCCACAGAAAGGTGGGTGCTTCAAAGACTGAACCAGGAGATCGGTCAGTAAAACTCAGTATTACAGCAGGGCCGGTGGGGACTTGTGTGTGTGTGTCCACTCATGCCAGAGTGACGAGTCCACCACAGAAGAACAGTCTAGCTGAAGACCAGAGGGGTCATAATTGAATGACCACAATGATACCACGGATTAAGAAAGCCACAAAACGGTTTGCCTTCCGCAACTGTTGCTGTTACATCTCACTCGCTCTCTCTCCCCCTCCAACGATTTCAACACAAAAGCCATAGCCACCTCAGCATTTATGAACTGAACTCTATACTTTCCTATGACAATTCATTTACCCCTAGACATCGATAGAGCTTGTTTATTATTGAGTATTATTATTCCTACATTTTTAGGTTTATTACTGCTAACTTGTGTTATATGTATATTTGTATTTTTGATATTATATTGTGTAGTTTACTAATAAACACCTTTAGTTTGGTACCACCAGACTCCAACAGATTCTTCTTTCTCTGCTGGTCAGACACCCAGTTACGGGGTACGTAACAGTTCCTTAAAGTATGGATCATTGAGTAGACTTGAATTTAGGTTCCAAATCGTATTCTTTGGCTGTAGGTCAAAATCAACAGATAAATATATAGGTGCATGGTCACTTATATCTATTGTCCTAATTCCACAGATGTTTATTTTGTCTTTGTCTTATCCAAATGTTATGAAATAGTCTACCCTTGTATATACAGAATGTGGAGCAGAATAATGAGTGTAATCCCTTCTGTCGGGGAAAGGTCCCTCCATATATCAATTAAACCAACATCCTCAAAAAGTGTATTAACTTTCTTATGTAAAGATTTTGTTTCATAAGTTTTTCTATTGGAAGAGTCCAAGTTTGGTTGTAATTGTAAATTTAAGTCTCCCCCACTTATCAGGAGACCTTCTGTTTTCATTACCATAATATCAGTTATCACTTCCTGGGGGTGCATATACTGTTATGTACCCTGTAACTGGGTGTCTAACCAGCAGAGAAAGAAGAATCCGTTGGAGTCTGGTGGTACTATCTTCAAAAGTGTTTATTAGTAAAATAAGCAAATCAATATCAATAATGCAAATATATAGATAACACACGTTAGCAATAATAAGCCTAAAAGTGTAGGAATAATAAGCAATAATAAACAAGCTCTATCGATGTCTAGGGGTAAATGAATTGTCATAGAATATAAAGTTCAGTTCAGTTCAGTTCATGCGGGCTGAGGTAGATATTGGTTGTTGTGTTGTAATCGTTGGAGAGAGAGAGCAAGATGAAACAGCTACAATCAGGCAAACCTTCCTTTGCGTTCTTGATCTGTCGTGTCATTGTGGTCATTCAGCTATGACCCCTCTGTCCTTCAGCTAGACCGTTCTTCTGTGGTGGACTTGTCACTCTGGCATGAGTGGACACACACACAAGTCCCCACCGGCCCTGCTATAACATTGTGAGTTTAACTGACCGATCTCCATGTTCGGTCTCCGATGCCCCACTGTTCCCGTGGGTTCCAACACTCAGTCAGTGCTTAGTGGTGTGTCTCCTGGTGTGTCTGAGGGGTGTCTCTCCAGACCTCACTTTTATCCCTACTCATGGGGTCTCAGCTATCAATCAATTTTGAATGACTGACTTTATCAGCAAGGTTGGCTAAAATAACAGAGTTCTCTAGTCTGGCGGGTACTATGCTTATCTTTTCAAAATGCTCAGGTCCCTCCTTAACACTCCTTTCTGCCTCATCGGTTTTCGTGGCCGCACCGACCACCGTGGGCGTTGATTCATGATAACCTTTCAGCATGTTTACGTGAACCAACTGGCTCGGCTTTCGTCTATCAGGTGTTTTGATCACATCATTCAGTGAGTCTATTTTCTTAATCACTTTGTACGGTCCTTGAAACCTTGCCTGTAGGGGGTTGGTAACTGAAGGGAACAGGACCAAAACCTTATTGCCCACATGAAACTCTTGCTCTCGGGCTCCTTTATCATACCATTGTTTCATTTCATCATTAACTTTTAACACACCTCCTAACACAAACAACTGAGAATTCTCACGTTCCACTGGTACCAAGGTTAACCCTTTCTTCACTGAACCAAGTCCATCTGACCCAAAAGGACTGCATTCCTTTTCAACTAAATCAGATACCTCAGACTTTTCCTGAGTTTCAATACTAGGTTCAGTACCCTGTGCATCCACGTCCTTCATATCCTGAACACACTCAAATGGGACATCTACCTCTTCCAGGCTTTCAATACCAGTCCCCTTTTCAAACGTTAAGTTCCCCTGATCCTCCCAGTTACTCTCTGGGCAACTCCCCTTCGGAGTAAACTCAACCCTGCGGGTTAAAACAACCTCGTCTACTAACCCAGCAGACTCCTCCAAGGTAGCGGCATCCTTTTCATCTAGGACTGCCCTTACATCATTATCGGGAACACATTTAAATTTTTCAACGGCAAACAGTTCTGTCAAGCCAGACAGATCATCCGTGTCGAACCCTGGACCTTCTAACTAACTCATCTGTTTCTCATCTTTACTCTGTGCCTCCATAAATTCCCTCTTTGCTAATGGTAGGTCTACCTCCTCTCCTTTACTCTCTTTCACCTCCCTGTTCTCCGTTTTACCATCCCCTAACCCCTCTTGGTACAGGGTCGGTAAAAACGTCTCAGCCAAATCAACACTGGACTCATTTTAATGGATTCTTCTTTCTCTGCTGGTTAGACACACAGTTACGGGGTACGTAACAATATATTCAATAGATTAACTGAATTTCCGCCTATATTCCCCTTTACCAGGATATAGCTGCCCTCTTTATCTCCCATTTCGAATACTTTTTCATAATTTAGCTTACTTGAGATAAGAACAGCAACTCCTCTCCTATGTCCTGATTTATATGAGGAGACGAACAGATTAGTGAAGCCCATTCTCTTTAGTTTTCGATGCTCAGTATCACTTAAATGAGTTTCCTGTAAATACACCCCATGGGCTTGTTCTTTTTTCATTTTGCATAAAACTCTATTATGTTTGATTGGATTTAATAGCCCATTGACATTAAAAGAAATGAATTTTACATTGTCCTTAGCCATCTGTATTTATCTGTCAATGGATCATTGAAATTAGCAGAATAAAAACTAAATTGATCTACTCCCTGAACAAATAAGAACCAAGAAATGCAAATAATAATAAAAATGGCAACGAACGTGTGATTCCAAGGCTGAGGTCTCTGGTGGATGACCCTACTTTGAGCTAGAGAAAATGTCTAGCTGTGGGGGATAACCCCTCCTACTTGTGAGTTGAGGGCCCCTATTACAGTATTCATAAAAGTCAGTGAACAAATCCATTACACAGAAAAGATTTCCCTGTGTACTCCTCCTATCTCTCTCTCTCTCTCTCTCTCTCTCTCTCTCTCTCTCTCTCTCTCTCTCTCTCTCTCTCTCTATATATATATATATATATAGAGGGAGAGAGAGAGAGAGAGAGATATTATTTATGTACACACACACACACACACACGTATATATATATTTCATACATACACATATATATATTCTCATTTTGGTGGGGAAAAAGGGGTAAGTGAGCGAATAAAGAATAACAACTGAGTAATATAAAATCCACATTATAATAAGTATTTCTCGAGATAGGTATATCACCGTCTACTTTTGCTTCCATTTAGCTTCTCAACATTTTTAAAGTTAGCCAAACCTTATGGCTCTTCTGAAGGGGGTGAGGACTGTCTTTAGGAAACTCCCGGTCTCTTCCTGATATACTTCTCTCGGCCTCCTCCTGTCTCCTGCCTTTTCGATTCTCGCACTATTTCCTAAGAGGAGTGGGATAATTCCTCTGCCAGGCTTTCCATCGGTTTGATCATGCTGACGGGCACCCCTCTGGCCTTCATGTCTGTAGTCGCCTCTTCCACTGTCTGTACAACCGTGTTCCGTCTTCATAAAACACTGGAAGTTTAGCAGGGTTTAAAAAAAGATAATAGGGAGAATCCTGGGAACTATAGACCAGTGAGTCTTACGTCGGTGGTCTGCAAACTATTGAAAAGGATTCTTAAGGATAGGATCTACGAGCATTTGGAGAAGTGCAGTCTACTCAAGGATAGTCAATATGGCTTTGTGAAAGGAAGGTCATGCTTCACAAGCCTAATTGAGTTTTTTGAAGAGGTAACAAAAGAAATTGATGAGGGCGGTTGGCAGATGTGGTCTACATGGATTTTAGCAAGGCATTTGACAAGGTCCCCCACGAGAGATTCATCCAGAAAGTCATGAGGCATGGGATTTATGGAACCTTGACTGTTTGGATAAAAAATTGGCTTACAGGAAGAAAGCAGAGGGTAGTATTGGAAGGAAAATATTCTACCTGGAGGTCAGTGACTAGTGGAGTGCCGCAAGGATCTGTCCTGGGACCCCTGCTATTTGTGATTTTTATAAATAACCCAGATGAAGAGGCGGAAGGATGGGTGAGTAAGTTTGCGGATGTCTCGAAGATTGGAGGAGTTGTAGATGGAGCTGTAGATTGTCGAAGGTTACAGGCGGATATAGACAGGATGCAGAGTTGGGCAGAAAAGTGGCAGATGGAGTTCAATCCAGATAAGTGTGAGGTGATGCATTTTGGCAGGACAAACCAGAAGGCTGAACATAGGATTAATGGTTGGTTACTTAAGAGTGTGGATGAACAGAGGGACCTTGGGGTTCAAATCCATACTTCCCTCAAGGTCGCTGCACAGGTTGATAGGGTAGTTAAGAAGGCCTATGGGATGCTAGGCTTCATTAACAGGGGGATTGAGTTCAAGAGTAGAGAGGCCACGTTGCAACTCTACAAATCTCTGGTTAGACACACTTAGAGTATTGTGTTCAGTTCTGGTCACCTCATTATAGGAAGGATGTGGAAGCTATGGAGAGGGTGCAGAGGAGATTTACCAGGATGTTGTCTGGATTGGAGAACAAGTCATATGAGGCAAGGTTAGCAGAGCTAGGACTTTTCTCTTTGGAACATAGAAGAATGAGAGGGGACTTGATAGAGGTCTACAAGATAATGAGAGACATAGATAGTGTGGATAGTCAGCACCTGTTTCCCAGGGCACCAATAGCAAACACCAGAGGCCATATGTACAAAGCTAAGGAGGGGAAGTTTAGGGGAGACATCAGGGGTAAGTTTTTTACACAGAGGGTTGTGGGTGCTTGGAATGACTTGCCAGGGATGGTGGTGGAGGCTAAAACATTAGGGGTATTTAGGAGCTTCTTGGATAGGCATATGGATGAAAGAAAAATAGAGGGTTACTGGTTAGTGTGGGTTTAGTCCTTTTTTTACGGAATATATGGGTCGGCACAACATCGAGAGCTGAAAGGCCTATGCTGTGCTGTAGTATTGTAGTATTCTAGTGTTCTACTTTTAAGCCAGATTCAATTCCATTTCTGCCCCAGCTTAATTGACACATGGGACTTGTTGCATTATACGAAGGTAAATCTGACAGATTTTCCAATGCACAAGAATGGGCTGCTAAAGTGGATGAAGCAGGAACACCAGTAGACAAATAATTAAATGAAGGCTAAAATACTGTAACAGGGTTTTGCTCAAGCTCTTGCATTAAAGTTAGGCATTCAGCGCCACCTGGTGGCCTTTTGTCTGTGCTAGCTTTACTTACCATGATGACATCACAGCAGCACGCTCTCAACTGGATACAATTGGCCTACTCAGTTTATACAGAAAAGGCACAGTACAGTATCTGAAACCTGCCCAGTTACACTTCAGTTTCATGATGAGAACACTGAGTTTGGGAAAGAACAGGAGTCTGTGTAATACTACAGGAGAGCAGAACATGTGAGTTTATTTAACAACAGACGTCTGCAGTTCCATGAATTTTATCGCGAAGTTTCTCCCGCCTAATGTTTCCAAGACCATACTGTTGACCAACAGGGCCAGGGAGAGCAGCGCTGCCTCAGGCATCACTCCAGGAAGTACCCGGGACAGGCAACCAACAGTAGCATATGTGGGGCAAGATGGGTTTAGACCGGCACCGGGAACACTTGCTAGTTGCCGGCACTTCTTTTACCACCATCCTGCTGTCAGAGACCGGGAGACAAACCCCCTTTGTCTTCCACAAGAATGTTGGGCGGTCACCAAGGTATGAATGAGCCCGCTCTCCAGCAATTCTTCGTCTGGCTTGGGAGGGAAAGGCAAGTGTGAAGCAGTGCTCACCGAGATTGCTGGGACCATGGTCAGTGAGTTCTCAGCGGCTTGGGGCAAGAAACGGTCAGCGCTAGACATTGGCCAAAAATTCAGCTTCTTCCGGATATATGTCGAAACACGTGTTCCATGACCACAACATATATAGTGGAAATGCTGCTTGGCCTTTGTCTCGTTGAGTCCTGGCCGTGACTACATGGTAGAGGTATATTAGTCGTTAGTGAGACCACGCTCGGAATATTGTCTGCTGTTCTGGTCGCCAGTTATCGGAAGGATCTCTGTGCTGAAAAGAGAACTTTTCTGGAGGGCGAAGCAAAGTTAAGATGGTGCTTCTCGGCGACCCCTTTGCTTCCATTTTCTGAAACAGTTCTGTTTATATCGCCAATATCTCCCTTTTTTTCCTTTTCAAGGTTCTTTTGAAGATCCTGATTGAGAGTTCGGATCTGACTTCCGATCTTTGCAGGAATGGGACCCGCTCTCAGTGCCGCACTACCGGCCACTATTGTATGCTAAGGACGCTCACTCCATTTAATATATGGCACTGCTGGTGTCTTCCACACTGATGCAAAATACCCACTTAGCTCATCTGTAACCTCCTTGACCCCCTTTATTATTTCTCCAGCCTCATTTTCTAGCGGTTCTATATCTACTCTCTTATATCTTTTGCATCCTTCAAAAAGCTTTTACTATCTGCTTCCATGTTGTTTGAGAGCTTGCTTTCATATTTCAACTTTTTCTTCCTAGCAATTCTTTTACTTGCTCTCTGTAGAATTTGGAAGGTTTGGAATTCTCTGTCTTGCCACTACTTTTTGAGTTTGTGTCTGTCAGGAGAAATGGAAATGTGAATAAGCAGCTATAGCAGAGCACCCCATGGCCCTTCCCCTCAAAATGAAGTGTAGCGTTTTGGATGATGAACTCCCAGAGACTGGGATATTGGCACGGAGCATAGGTCCATGGTGCATAAGGTAACGAGGGAGAAGACGGGATCGGTAGTGATAGAATACTCCATATTCAAGGAAATAGACAGGACATTCTGTGGACATGAGCGGAACACACGGATGGGATGTTGCCTCCCAGGTGCCAGGATAGGGGACGTCTGTGGATGTCTCAGATCGCATCCACAACATTTTGGAGAGGGAGGGAGAGCAGCCAGGTGTCTTGGTACATATTGGTACCAATGACATAGGAAGGAAAAGCAAAGAGGCCCTGAAAATAGAATTTAGAGAGCTAGATAGAAAGCTGAGAAGCAAGACCTCCTGAGTAGAAATTTCTGGATTTCTGCCTGTGCCACTCACCAGTTGGGGTAGAAACAGGATGATTTGGCAAATTAATACGTGGCTGAGAAGCTGGGGCGGGGGGCTGGTTTCAGGTTCTTGTACCATTGGGATCTCCTCTGGGGGAGGTATGATCTGTAAAAAAGTAATGGGCTGCACCTGAATCCGAGGGGAGCTAGTGTTCTCACAGACGTTTGTTAGAGCTTTGATGACTTGGGCAGCAGGTTGGAACTAGAGTGAAGAGACTCAGGATGGGATAGATGGTTAAAAAAGCAAAGGTTGCATGCAGTCAGACTGACAGGAAAGGCAGGCAGATGACAGGACAGAATTGCAGCCAGCAGGGTGAGTATCAATGCATTAGGGATGCTGAATCAAAAAGAGTGGTAAAGAGTGGTAAGTACTCAAAGTGTGATATCTGAATTCACGGAGTATAAGAAATAAGGTGGATGATCTTGTAGCACTTTTACAGATTGTCAGGTGTGATGTTTTGGCCATCACTGAATCGTGGCTGATAGATGGTTCTAGTTGGAAGCTGAATGTCTAAGGCTACACGTTGTATCAGAGGGATACGAAGGTCTGCAGAGGGGGTGACATGGCTTTGCTGGTAAATAATGGCATTGAATCAGTAGAAATATGTGACATAGGGTAAGAAGATGTTGAATCCTTGTGGATTGAGATAAGAAATTGCAAGCGTAAAAGGACCCTGGCGGCAGTTATATTCAGTAGCTGGGATGTGGAACACAGATTACAATGGGAAATCGAAATGATGTGTCAAGGGGGTAGTCATGGGAGATCTTAACATACACATGAGCCGTCTCTACTTCCTGAGGAGACTGAGGTCCTATAACATCTGGCGGACGATGCTGAGGATGTTCTACGAGTCTGTGGTGGCCAGTGCTATCGTGTTTGCTGTTGTGTGCTGGGGCAGCAGGCTGAGGGTAGCAGACACCAACAGAATCAACAATCTCATTCATAAGGCCAGTGATGTTGTGGGGGTGGAACTGGACTCTCTGACGGTGATGTCTGAAAAGAGGATGCTGTCCAAGTTGCTTTCCATCTTAGACAATAACTCCCATCCACTCCATAATGTACTGGTTAGGCACAGGAGTACATTCAGCCAGAGACTCATTCCACCGAGATGTAACACTGAGCGTCATAGGAAGTCATTCCTGCCTGTGGCCATCAAACTTTACAACTCCTCCCTCGGAGTGTCAGACACCCTGAGCCAATAGGCTGGTCCTGGACTTATTTCCACTTAGAATAATTTACCTTTTATTATTTAATTATTTATGGTTTTATATTGCTATATTTCTTCACTATTCTTGATTGGTGCAGCTGTAATAAAACCCAATTTCCCTCGGGGTCAGTAAAGTATGTCTGTCTGTCTGTCTGTTCTCATTGATGATGCAAAGATCATCCCCAGAGGCTCAGAAATCTCCTCCCTCACTTCCGACAGTAGCCTGGGATACCTCCTGTCCATTCCTCATGACTTATCCAACTTGATCATTTCCGAAATCTCCAGCGCATCCTCTTCCTCAATATCTGTATGCTCAAGCTGTAAGTCATCCGTACAATTGCCGAGATCCTTTTCTGTAGTGAATACTGAAGCAAAGTATTCATTAAGTACCTCTGCTATCTCCTCCTGTTCCACTGTCACACTTAATTGGTCCTGTTCTCTCACGTCTTATCCTCCTGCTCTTCCTATAATTGTAGAATGCTTTGGGGTTTTCCTTAATCCTGTCCACCAAGGCCTTCTCATGGCCCCTTCCAGCTCTCGTGGGTTCATTCTTAAGCTCCTTCCTGCTAACTTTATAATCTTCTAGATCTCTATCATCACCTAGTTTTTTTAACCTTTTATAAGCTCTTCTTTTCTTCTTGACTAGATTTAGAACAGCCTTTGTACACCACAAAGGATGCACCCTACCATCCTTTCCCTGTCTCATTGAAACGTACCTATGCAGAACCCTATGCAAATATCCCCTGAACATTTGTCACATTTCTTTCGTACGTTTCCCTGAGAACATCTGCTTCTAATTTATGCTTCCAAGTTCCTGCCTGATAGCCTCATATCTCATCTTACTCCAGTTAAACATTTCCCTAACTTGTCTGTTCCTATCCCTCTCCAATGCAGCAAAGGGAGCTGGGCACGCTACATGCCCATAGATCTGGGCTGCAGAGGGTTTTCTGGTCAATCCCTCTGCAGAGCCTGCAGCCGGATGGGTGCCATAAGGGCCAAGAAGCATAAAGCAGTTATATTCAGTAGCTGGGGTGTGGAACACAGATTACAATGGGAAATCGAAATGATGTGTCAAGGAGGTAGTCATGGGAGATTTTAACATATGCATCAATAAGGAAAATCAGATTGGAAATGGGTCCCAAGAGAGTGAGTTTGTTGAATTAGTGCAAAGTGTCTTCAACTTCCCCCATAAACACCAGCCATTCCTATTCTACCGTAATCACTCTTGTGTCCTTTTCCAATCAAGTTTGGCTAATTCCTCTCTCATGCCTCTGTAGTTGCCTTTATTCCACTGTAATACTGATACTTTCGATTCTATTTTCCCCTTCATAAACTGCAGGGGGAATTCTATGGTATAAAAACCGCAGCCTCCGAAGGGCTCCTTTACCTTAAGCATCATGATCAAATATGCGTTATTTCTTAACATCCAATCCAGAATTGCCATCCTCCCAGTGAGCTCAAATAGGTGGCTCTAAAAAACCATCTCGTAGGCATTCTAAAAATTCCCTCTTGTGGGATCTGGCACCAACCGGAATTGCCCAATCCCTCTGCATAATGAATTTCCCCATGATTATCTTAAAGTTACCCTTTTTTTTGCATGCTCCCATGCAAAAAAAATGACCCTGATGTAACTCCCATCAGGGTCATTTTTAACGCTTGCAGTTTCGTAACTCTACTCGCAAGCGTTCTATAACACAGAAACATAGAAAACCTATAGCGCAGTACAGGCCCTTTGGCTCACAAAGTTGAGCCAAACACGTCCCTACCTTAGAAATTACTAGGCTTATCTATAACCCTCTATTTTACTAAGCTCCATATACCTATCTAAAAGCCTCTTAAAAGACCCTATTGTATCTGCCTCCGCCACCATTGCCGGCCGTCCATTCCACACACTCACCACTCTCTGAGTAAGAAAACTTACCCCTGACATCTCCTCTGTACCTACTCCCCAGCACCTTAAACCTGTGTCCTCTTGTGGCAACAATTTCAGCCCTGGGAAAAAGCCTCTGACTATCCACACAATAAATGCTTCTCATCATATTGTACACCTCTATCAGGTCACCTCTCATCCTCACTCGCTCCAAGGAGAAAAGGCCGAGTTCACTCAACCTATCCTCATAAGACATGCTCCCCAATCCAGACAACATCCTTGGAAATCGCCTCTGCACCCTTTCTATGGCTTCCACGTCCTTCCTGCAGTGAGGCGAGCGGAACTGAGCACAGTACTCCAAGTGGGGTCTGACCGGGGTCCCATATAGCTGCAACATTACCACTCAGCTCCTAAGTTCAATTCCACAATTGATGAAGGCCAATACACCATTCTTAAACACAGAGTCAACCTGCACAGCTACTTGGAGCGTTCTATGGTCTCGGACCCCAAGATCCCTCTGATCCTCCACACTACCAAGAGTCTTGCAATTAATACTATATTCTGCCATCATATTTGACCTACCAAAATCAACCACTTCACACTCATCTGGTTTGAACTCTATCTGCCACTTCTCAGCCCAGTTTTGCAACCTATCAATGTCCCCCTGTAACCTCTGACAGCTTTCCCATGCTAACCAAAACACCTTCAACCATTGTATCATCAGCAAGCTTACTAACCCATCCTTCCCCTTCCTCATCCAGGTCATTTATAAAAATCACAAAGAGTAAGGGTCCCAGAACAGATCCCTGAGGCACTCATTGGTGACCGACTTCCATGCAGAATATGACCCATCTACAACCACTATTTGACTTCTGTGGGCAAGCCAGGTCTGCATCCACAAAGCAATGTCACCTTGGATCCCATGCCTCCTTACTTTTTCAATAAGCCTTGCATGGGGTACCTTATCAAATGCCTTGCTGAAATCCATATACACTACATCTACTGCTCTTCCTTCATCAATATGTTTAGTCACATCCTCAAAAAATTCAATCAGGCTCATAAGGCATGACCTGCACTTTACAAAGCCATGCTGACTACTCCTAATTATATTATTCCTCTCCAAATATTCATAAATCCTGCCTCTCAGAATCTTCTCCTTCAACTTACCAACCCCTGAAGTAAGACTCACTGGTCTATAATTTCCTGGGCTATCTCTACTCCCTTTCTTGAATAAGGGAACAACATCTGCAACCCTATAATCCTCCAGAACCTGTCCCACCCCTGTTGATGATGCAAAGATCATTGCCAGAGGCTCAGCAATCTCCTCCCTCAGCAATCCTTTTTTTATCAAAAAGGATCATGGAAGTGTGGATTGAGATAGGCAGTTTTCTGTCAAATGTGTTCTTAGAAACTGGAAAGTAAGTACCCAAATCCGAAACGTTGACACTACGAAGTGTGTATGTTCTTCAGAATAAAAAGTAAATATAGCAAGTGTAGGGAACCTTGGTTGAGGAAATTGAGTTATGCGGAAAGATTGAATAGGTGAGGTCTTTATTCTTTAGAACATAGAAGACTGAGAGGAGATTTGATAAATGTCTCCAAAATTATGAGGGGTATAGACAGGGTTTTCCACAGAGGCTGTGTGGGACCAGAGGACATGGCTTCAGGGTGAAAGGTCAGATATTTAAGGGGAACATGAGAGGAAACCTCTTCACTCAGAGAGTCGACAGAGTGTGAAATTAGCTACCAGCACAAGTGGGGCATGTGAGCTCAATTTCAACTTTTAAAGGAAGCTTGGAAAGATACATGGAAAGTAGGGATATAGAGGCTCTGGTCCCAGTGCAACTTGATGGTAGTAGGCAATTTATATGGTTTCGGCATGGACCAGATAGGCTGAAGGGCCTGTTTCTGAGCTGATGACTCTATGATTTTATGACTATCACTACAGCCCAAACTCTGTTCTCTTACATCTGACCTCCCAAAAAGAAATATCACAAAATGGTCCTTATTCAATTCTATCTGTCTTTCGCTCACGGGACAGCAGACTTTTACCTTATGTCAACAGTGCCACCACCTGCTCAACCTGTGTTTGAAGGCATGGGACCTGCAAAGAAAGAAATTACTACTGACAACTTCATTCAGAGCAAGGCGAGGCTCTCCTCCACTTCACACAACCATGAGAAACTAAGCGAAAGGGTGCTAGATGCTGGCAGACCGCACACTTTGCCTATGTCTCCCACCAGCTGCTTCACACTCCACTGCCAGAAATTAGACGATATCTCGCACCTTGCCACCAGCCTTCTCGGAGTACGAGAAAATTCCTCCAATCCCAACTGTTAGATTCAGCAATTCTAACATTTATACAGAGCAAAACAGGCCTTTTGGTCCAACTCGTCCATGCAACAAAATGCCTATCTACACCAAACCTTCTTGAATGCTTTTTGCCCGGATACCAATAAAGCATCCTTACATATGTGCCACTTCCTCCAGCTGTCCTTACAGATACCACTACCCACTGTGTGAAGAAAAGCTTCCCAGAAGATCCACCTTGAATATTTTCCCTCTCACATTGAAACCTAGTCCTCTGCTTTCAGCTTCCCTACTAAATACTGTCTATCGGTAATATTCTAACTGGTTGCATCACTGGGATATGGATTACAAATTACAGCAGGAGATAAAAAAGGCGTGTCATGAAAGGCAATGTTATGATAGTCTTTGGGGATTTTGACATGAAAGTGGATTGGGAAAATCAGGTAAGTACTAGACCTCAAGAGAGAGAATTTGTAGAATGTATTTCTTTACTCAGAGAGTGATAGCTGTATGGAATGAGCTTCCTGTAGAAGTAGTAGCCAGTTCAGTTGTGTCATTTAAGGTAAAATTGGATAGGTATATGGACAGGAAAGGAGTGGAGGGTAATGGGCTGAGTGCGGGTAGGTGGGACTAGGTGAGATTAAGAGTTCGGCACGGACTAGGAGGGCCGAGATGGCCTGTTTCCGTGCTGTGATTGTTATATGGTTACATGGTTAATGTCTAAGGGATGGCTTTTTAGAACAGTTGCTGTTGAGCCCACTAGGGGTTCGGCTGTGCTGGATTGGGTGTTGTGCAATGATCTGGAGGTGATAAGAGAGCTTAAGGTTAAGGAACCTTTGAGGAACAGTGATCACAATATGATCAAGTTCACTTTGAAATTTGAGTGGGAAAAAATAAAATCCAACTTGTTGGTATTTCAGTGGAATAAAGGAAATTACAACATCATGAGAGGGGAACTGCCAAAGTTGACTGGAAAGGGACATTTGCAGGAAGGACAGCAGAGCAGCAATGAATGGAGTTTCTGCGAAGAATGAGGGAATTGTAAGCCAGATGTATTCCAAATAGGAAGAAATTTTCAAAGGGAAGGATGCTTCTGTGGCTGACAAGTGAAGACGGAGCCAAAGTAAAAGCAAATGAGAGGGCGTACAAGGAAACCAAAGCTAGTGGGAAGATAGAAGATTGGGGAGCTTTTAAAAACCTGCAGAAGGAAACAAAGAAAGTCATTTGGAAGGAAAAGATGAACTATGAGAAGAAGCTTGCGACGAATATCAAAGAAGATACTAAGAGCTGTTTTTAAGTATATAAAGGGTCGAGGGTATATAGGACCAAGACGAAGTGATGCTGGAGTTATTGTAATAAGAGATGCAGAGATAGCAAAGGAACTGAATGCATATTTTGCATCAGTTTTCACAGTGGAAGACATCTGCAATATACCAGACATTCAAGAATGTCAGGGAAGTGAAGTTTGTGCAGTGAAAATTGCAACTGCGAAGGTGCTCAAAAAATTTAATAGTCTGAGAGTGGATAAATCTCCTGGACCTGCACCCTCAGATTCTGAAGGAAGTAACGGGAGAGATTGCGGAGGCATCTTTCAAGAATCGATATATTCTGGCATTGTACCGGATAACTAGAAAATTGCAAATGTTGCTCCACTATTTTAGAAAGGGTGGGAGGCAGCAAAAAGGGAACTATAGACCTGTTAGCATGACATCAGTGGTTGGGAAGTTGTTGGAATCGATTGTTAAGGATGAGATTATGAAGTACCTGGAGGCACATGACAAGAGAGGCCAAATGCAGCACGGTTTCCTGAAAGGAAAATGTTGCCTGACAAACCCACTGCAATTCTTTGAGGAAATTATAGACAACAGACAATAGGTGCAGGAGTAGGCCATTTGGTCCTTTGAGCCAGCACTGCCATTCACTGTGATCATGGCTGATCATCCACAATCAGTACCCCGTTCCTGCCTTCTCCCTATATCTCTTGACTCCGCTATCTTTAAGAGCTCTATCTAACTCTTTCTTGAAAGCACCCAGAGAATTGGCCTCCACTGCCTTCTGAGGCAGAGCATTCCATAGATCCACAACTCTCTGGGTGAAGAAGTTTTTCCTCAGCTCCATTCTAAATGGCCTACCCCGTATTCTTAAACTGTGGCCTCTGGTTCTGGACTCCCCCAACATCAGGAACATGTTTCCTGCCTCTAGCATGTCCAATCCCTTAATAATCTTACATGTTTCAATCAGATCCCCTCTCATCCTTCTAAATTCCATTGTAAATAAGCCAGGTTGCTCCAATCTTCCAACATATGACAGTCCCGCCATTCCAGGAATTAACCTCATGAACCTACGCTGCACTCCCTCAATAGCAATAATGTCCTTCCTCAAATTTGGAGACCAAAACTGAACACAATACTCCAGGTGTGGTTTCACCAGGGCCCTGTACAATTGCAGAAGGACAAGCAGGGTTTACAAAGGAGATAAGCAGGGTAGACAAAGGAGATGCAGTAGACATGTTGTACTTGGACTTTCAGAAGGCATTTGACAAGGTGCTGCACATGAGGCTGCACTGCAAGATTAGAGCCCATGGAATTACAGGTAAGTTACCAGCATGGGTGGAGAATTAGCTGGTCGGCAGAAAACGGAGAGTGGGAATAAAAGTATACTGTTTTGGATAACTGCCAGTTACCAGTGGAGTTCCACAGGGTCAATGTTGCTTATTGCATTTTACGATGTATGTCAATGACTTGGGCTACAGTATTAATGGATGTGTGACTACATTTGCCGATGATACAAAAATAAGTGGAGGGGCGGGTCATTTTTGAGGAAACAGAGAACCTGCAGAGAGATTTAGATAGTTTAGGGGTATGAGTAAAGAAGTGGCAAATGAAATACAATGTTGGAAAGTGTATGGTCATTCACTTAGGTGGAAGAAATGGACAGGCAGTCTATTATTTAGCTGGGGAGAGAATTCAAAATGCAAAGATGCAAAGTGGCTTGGGAGTCGATGTGCAGGATACCCTAAAAGTTAACCTCCAGGTTGAGTTGGTTGTGAAGAAGGCGAATGCAATGTTGGCATTTATTTTGAGAGGTATAGAATATAAGATCAGGGATGTGATGTACAGGCTCTATAAGGCACTCGTATGACCACAGTTGGAGTACTGTGTGCAGTTTTGGGCTCCTTATTTTAGAAAGGATATATTGACATTAGAGAGGGTTCAGAGAAGATTCACAAGAATGATTCCAGGAATAAAAGGGTTACCGTTTGAGGAACATCTGACAGCTCTTGGCTGTATTCCCTGGAATTCAGGAGAACGGTGGGGTGGGGGGGGGGGGGGGAGGATGCAGAGAATGCATGAAATGGGTGATCCATTTGATGCAGAGAAATTACTTTAGTCAGGGGGTGGTAAATCTGTGGCATTTGTTGCCGCGAGCGGCTGTGGAAGTCAAGTCATTGGGTGTATTTCATGCAGAGGTAGGTAGGTTCCTGATTAATCAGGGGATGTAAGTGTATGGGGAGAAGGCAGTGGAGTAGGGATGACTGGGAGAATTAAATAAGCCCATGGTGGAGCAGACTTGATGGGCCGAATATCTTACTTCTGTTCTTATATCTTATGGTCTTATCACAGCTTAATATGGAGACAACAATGTCCAGGAAAGAAAAAGACTTCAGAAAGTGGTTAACATAGTCCAGGCCATCGCAGGCAAAGCGCTCCCTACTATTCAGAATATTTGCAAGGAGCATTGCCACACGAGGGCATAGCCTAGATGGTGAGTTTCCATCAGCAAGGATCCCCGCAATCCAGGTCATACTATCTTCTCGCTGCAGCCATCCGGTATGAGAGACATGACGCCTACAGTAGATCCCATGATCCCTGTATTCAGGTTCAGTTTTTACCCTCCAATTATCAGCCTCCGGAATCTTCGTACATAACATCACTGACCTCAGTTCTGAAATGATTCTACAATGTACACACTCACGTTCAAGGACTCTACACCCTATAGTCACACTGTGCTGCTTTTGCACATTTTGGCAGGCTTTATCATTTATAGTTTTTCTTTATTTTCATGTAAATGCCTGCAAGAAAGTGAACCTCAGTGATATATTCACACTATGATGATACATTTACTGTGACTTTGACTGTCTATGGCCCTCATGATTACATGAGTTTGTGTAAGATCACAGCAAAGCCTCTTTCACTGTAGGCTAGGCCAATAATCTAGCCTTCCCTTGTGGCTCTCCTTATAAACTTCTTCACAGAAAGGATGGAAAGATTACACGGGACAACAAAGATTTTGCACAAGGGACAACAAAGATTTTGCTTCCTGAAACCCTTTCACTGTATCTTATGAATTTTGGGCTACTGATCATGAAAATCAGATTTCATTATCACGCACCAGTTTTTTAAATCACTTATGTTTATTATTTCAATTCATAATTCAAGTCAATTAAAATGTTGCCTAACTGAAAAGTTTCCAATCTTGTCCAAACATGCTTGAGAACACTTCGGCAGTGCGGCTGCTGCATGGCAGTATAGGTTTTAGTAATAATTATTTGGTTCGGGACTATAAGGGAGAAATTTGCTATCACTAGGCACAAAAATTTATATGAAGGATTTTAAACATTAGACAATAAGCAACAGGTGCAGGAGTAGGACATTCTACCCTTCGAGCCAGCGCTGCCATTCAATGTGATCATGGCTGATCATCCACAATCAGTACTGTTACATACCCCGTAACTGGGTGTCTGACCAGCAGAGAAAGAAGAATCTGTTGGAGTCTGGTGGTACCAAACTAAAGGTGTTTATTAGTAAACTACACAATATAATATCAAAAATACAAATATACATATAACACAAGTTAGCAGTAATAAACCTAAAAATGTAGGAATAATAATACTCAATAATAAACAAGCTCTATCGATGTCTAGGGGTAAATGAATTGTCATAGGAAAGTATATTCAGTTCATAAATGCTGAGGTGGCTATGGCTTTTGTGTTGAAATCGTTGGAGGGGGAGAGAGAGCGAGCGAGATGTAACAGCAACAGTTGCGGAAGGCAAACCGTTTTGTGGCTTTCTTAATCCGTGGTATCATTGTGGTCATTCAATTATGACCCCTCTGGTCTTCAGCTAGACTGTTCTTCTGTGGTGGACTCGTCACTCTGGCATGAGTGGACACACACACACAAGTCCCCACCGGCCCTGCTGTAATACTGAGTTTTACTGACCGATCTCCTGGTTCAGTCTTTGAAGCACCCACCTTTCTGTGGGTTCCCAACACTCAGTCAGTGTCCACTGGTATGTCTGAAGGGTGTCTCTCCAGACCTGTCTTTTATCCCTCTTAACGGGGTCTCAGCTATCCATCAACTCTGAATGACTGTGTCCATCAAATCAGGCCAGTCCTGCTATCTCCTGAGGAATGTTAACAAGCAAAGTACAGTCCTTGTAGTAAAGGTAAATAATCCTTGTAGAAGTCATAATACAGTAAATCAACAGTCTCTCCCCCTCTTATATGTGGCAAATGTTCTTGCCTGGGCTTTATCTCTCTCTCATGAGCAGCATAACAACAGCAATAGTTCATAGTTCTCAGGGGGGGGGATGGTTAACTCTGCACCCCATTGTCCATCAGCTCTGTTCCTCACTCATAACACCCCCATCCTTCTGGAAATTTTCACTGGGTGAAAATTAACTAATAAAGCATATTACCGAATTACAGAGTTTAACAAAATACAGAAGTGGTCTTAACTACAAGAATAATACAGATACACTTTCAAATTAATATCTGGATAAACAATTAGCAATTACTCCCTTTTACATGTTGTATTTTAATATCAAATTCCTGTAACAACAGACTCCATCTTAATAACCTCCTATTTTTATTTTTCATGTTAGCCAAAAATACCAAAGGGTTGTGATCTTAGCTTAGGTGTATATTACAAAGTGTGAACCAATACATGTGTGATTATACTGTGGTACATTACAGAAGTTTGTGCAAATACTAATCTCTATTTTACTTTTAAACTCAACATTCAATCTTCCATGATGTTGTCTTTATTATTCACATCCTTTGTTCAAAAAAAAAATCAAATTCCCGCAAAACCAGATCCTGTTATTCAAAGTGGCATTTGGACAACCCTCGCCTCTTTTCCACTTAATTCTCACGTGGTTAGCTTGCTCACCAGCTTGGAACAGGCCTTCACAGACTCCTTTCAAAGGAGCTATCTTATCACCAATGTTTTCCAAACTAAGCCCATTTGCTGGACTTCCAAACCACTCATTAATTTTAAGCAGGTCATTAATTTTATCTTCAGGATCTTTAATTCTATTAGTTTCTCGTTTAACATCTGCAGGTGATCGATCCCTCTTGGTCAAAACAACACTTCAAGTTCTGTCTCTCCAACTCACATCCTTGAACAACATCACCAAGTTGTTTATCCTTAAATTCCAAAACAAACTGTAATTGACTCACAAGCACCTTGTTATCAAGCCACTGTTTAGTTAACGGTCCCTTCACTTCTGTCAACAGTTCTGACACCAAACTAGACTTTAAATTTTCTTTATTCAGAAGTCTAGGTACAATACTTTTCCCTTTTCCTTCAATAATATTCACATCACCAGCTTTCATCTCATTACTAACTTTTAACACAAGTGACTGAGAATTCTCACTTTCTCCCGGTGCCACAGTTAACCCTTTCTTCACTGAACCAAGTCCATCTGACCCAAAAGAACTGCATTCCTTTTCAACTAAATCAGAGACCTCAGACTTTTCCTGAGTTTCTACACAAGGTTCAGTACCCTGTGACTCCACATCCTTCACATCCTGAACACGAGCAAACGGGACATCTGCCTCTCCTAGGCTTCCAATACCAGTCCCTTTTTCAAATTCTAAGTTCCCCTGATCCTCCCAGTTACTCTCCGGGCAACTCCCCTTCGGAGTAAACTCAACCTTGCAGGTTAAAACAACCTCGTCTGCTAACCCAGGAGACTCCCTCAAGGTAGCGGCATCCTTTTCATCTCGGAATGCCCTTACATCATTGGGAACACACTTAAATACCTCAACTGAAACCAGCTCTGTCAAGCCAGACAGATCATCCGTGTCCAACTCTGGACTTTCTAACTGCCTCATCTGTTTCTCATCTTTACTCTGTGCCTCCATAACCTTCTTCCTCACTCATAAGTGTCCACCTAGGGGTATCTTGTGAGCCAAGTTAAAAATTTAGTTCCTTGACATCACTAAATCTGCTTCGTCTCCCTTACTTTCCTTAGCTCCACTATTCTTTTCCTCCTCATCTGGCAATCCCTTTTTATACAAGGTCGACAAAAATGTCTCCGCTAAATCAACCCTGGACTCATTTAAACTGTCTCCTTTCTCAGCCGCCTTTCTAGACATGCTGCGAGTGATTGCACATGCAGGATAAATCTTGGAATCTATGGGCAGGTCTTCAGCACTTACAGGCTTACTTGTTAATTTCACTGCTGAATACACGTCACCACCTGCCAGATCGTTACCAAGTTTGTAGTGAGATGCTGAAGATGTTCTATCGGCTAGTTGTGGAGAGCGCCCTCTTCTTTGTGGTGGCGTGCTGGGAAGGCAGCATTAAGAAGAGGGACGCCTCACGTCTTAATAAGCTGGTAAGGAAGGCGGGCTCTGTTGTGGGCACAGAACTGGAGAGTATGACATCGGTGGCAGAGCGGAGGGCGCTGAGGAGGCTACGGTCAATCATGGAAAACCCTGAACATACTCTGCACAGCACCATCCAGAGACAGAGAAGCAGCTTCAGCGGCAGGTTGCTGTCAATGCAATGCTCCTCAGACAGGATGAAGAGATCATTACTCCTCAACGCCATTCGGCTCTACAATTCAACCACCAGGGGCAAGACATGTTAAAGTGTCGGGGTTAGGACTGAGCTTAAATTACCACTCAATGCACTTTAGTAAACTATTTAAGAACTTTTTAAAAGCTATTTATTAATGCTTTTTGGGAGGGTGATTTTAGATGCATATCATATTTATACTGAGTTAAATACTGTATGTAATTAGTTTTGCTACAATAAGTGTATGGGACACTGGAAAAATGTTGAATTTCCCTTTGGGGATGAATAAAGTACCTAGTCTATCGGTAGTTTCGACCACAGCCCTATTTCGACTGGTCCGGATACCAGGTCACATTTCAGAAACATCCTGTGCAAAGGTACGGCCTCGGTCCTTTTCCCGATACCTCCTAACACAACCTCCCCAGTCTCAGTCTCAGAACCGAAGTCTAACACCTTCCTTAAAATCAATGCCTGACCAGCCCCAGTCTCTCCCCAGATCCGCACTGGAACTGGGGTTTCTCCTTCCTTCACAGACACTGTCCCTTCCGAGATAAACTTCCCATGCCCCTCTTGTGCTCTATCTAACTTCGTCTTCCTCATCAATCTGTTGACCGACTCAATGCAACCAGTCGGCACTGCCATTTTCCCTTTTCCTGTCTCCTCCTTCAGAGCAAAGCACTTAGATGCTATATGACCAGCTTTCCCACAATTATAACACGTAAAGTTGGGAACCTTCCTGCCTGACTGCTTTTCCTCCTCCTTACCTCTTCCACTAGCTCCTGGCTTGTTCTCTACCTTAGCCGGTGGGCTTTCTCTACCGTCCCTACTGCCTTTCTGGTAGCTCTTATTCAAGGAAAACTTTGTCTTGTGGATTAAGGCATACTCGTCTGCTAATTTGGCAGTCGCAGACAGAGTCACTGTCTCCTTCTCATCCAAGTACATCTTCATACTCTCAGGGATACAACCTTTAAATTGCTCCATCAGTATTAATTGTATCAGTTTATCATAATCTCCAACGACCCCTTTCAAGGTGCACCATTGCTCACAATACAATTGCATCTCATGGGCAAACTATAAATACGTGTGGTTCCACGGCTTTCTCAAGTTCTGGAACTTCTCCCGGTATGCCTCTGGCACCAACTCATAACTCAGTACAGCCCTTTTTACTTCCTTGTAATCCTTAGACTCATCCATGGACAATGCCGAATACACTTGTTGAGCCTTCCCCCTAAGTACGCTCTGTAACAGAACCGTCCATTTCCCCTTCGGCCAGTTCTGATTCACAGCCACTTTCTCAAAATGGAGGAAGAACTTATCGACATCCATCTCCTCGAATGGAGGTACCAACTGGATCTCCTGACCAATCTTGAACCCCTCATTTGGGTCTGCTGCCCGGTCTCTTCCCTGCGATGCCTTTAACTTCTCCATTTCCAGTGCAAACTGCCTCACTTTCTCTCTGTCCTCCCTCTGCCTTGCAGCTTCTATCTCCTTTATCCAGAGTATCTGGTGCTCCTGCTCTCTTTCCTCCTTCTCCGCAGTCAACCTTAATCTTTCTATCTGTATCTAAAGCTCAGCCTCGACTGGTTTTTTCTCAGGGAACAGGTCCAATACATCCGACTTGAACACACCCTCGGATACGTAATGCACAGCTATTGCTCTCTGTATATCCACCTTACTCATCGATGATTTCATCGCCAAGAGATTTAATCATTTTGCAAAGCTCACCAATTCTGCCTTCCTGGCATCCTCTAATGACCCCGAAGTCGGGTCTTTTAAAAATTTGTCTGTTTCCATCTCTGCTGGTTTCTCGTCTGGTTACCACACAACCAGATCAGATAAGGGACTTTTATCCCGATTCACTGGCCCCCCCAATTTGGTAATCAAATCCCGGAGACGAGGCCCCAATTTGTTATGTACCCCGTAACTGGGTGTCTGACCAGCAGAGAAAGAAGAATCCATTGGAGTCTGGTGGTACCAAACTAAAGGTGTTTATTAGTAAACTACACAATACAATATCAAAAATGCAAATATACATATCAAACAAGTTAGCAGTAATAAACCTAAAAGTGTAGGAATAATAATCAGCAATAATAAACAAGCTCTATCGATGTCTAGGGGTAAATGAATTGTCATAGAAAAGTATGAAGTTCAGTTCATAAATGCTGAGATGGTTATGGTTGTTGTGTTGAAATCATTGGAGAGAGAGCAAGTGAGATGTAACAGCAACTGCTGCGGCAGGCAAACCTTTTCGTGTGGCTCTCTTAATCCATCGTATTGTTGTAGTCATTCAGTTATGACCCCTCTGGTCTTCAGCTAGACTGTTCTTCTGTGGTGAACTCGTCACTCTGGCATGAGTGGACACACACACAAGTCCCCACCGGCCCTGCTGTAACACTGTGAGTTTTACTGACTGATCTCCTGGTTCAGTCTCTGAAGCCCACACCTTTCTGTGGGTTCCAACACTCAATCAGTGTCCACTGGTGTGTCTGAAGGGTGGCTCTCCAGACCTGTCTTTTTATCCCCACTCACAGGGTCTCAGCTATCCATCAACTCTGAATGACTGTGTCCATCAAATCAGGCCACTCCTGCTATCTCCTGAGGAATGTTAACGAGCAAAGTACAGTCCTTGTAGTGGAAAGTAAATAATCCAGGAAGAGTCATAATACAGTAAATCAACAGTCTCTCTCCCCCTCTTATCTGTAACAAATGTTCTTGCCTGGGCTTTATCTCTCTCTCTCATTAGCAGCATAACAACAGCAATAGTTCGTAGTTATCAGGATGGGGATTGGGAATGGTTAACTCTGCACCCCATTGTCCATCAGGTCTGTCCATCACTCATAACAGTACCCCGTTCCTGCCTTCACCCTATATCCCTTGACTCTGCTATCTTTAAGAGCTCTATCTAACTCTTTCTTGAAAGCATCCAGAGAATTGGCCTCCACTGCCTTCTCAGGCAGAGCATTCCATAGATTCACAACTCCCTGGGTGAAAAAGTTTTTCCTCAACTCCATTGTAAATGGCCTACCCTTTATTCTTAAACTGTGGCCGTTGGTTCTGCACTCCCCCAACATCGGGAACATGTTTCCTGCCTCTAGCGTGTCCAATCCCTTAATAATCTTATATGTTTCAATCAGATCCCCTCTCAACATTTAAATTCCAGTGTATACAAGCCCAGTCGCTCCAATCTTTCAACATATGACAGTCCCGCCATTCCGGGAATCAACTTCGTCAACCTACGCTGCACTCCCTCAATAGCAAAAACGTCCACTCTCAAATTTGGAGACAAAAACGGGACACAATACTCCAGGTGTGGTCTCACCAGAGCCCTGTACAACTGCAGAAGGACCTCTTTGCTCCTATACTGAACTCCCCATGTTATGAAGGCCAACATGCCATTAGCTTTCTTCACTGCCTGCTGTACTTACATGCTTACTTTCAGTGACTGATGAACAAGGACACCTAGATCTCGTTGTACTTCCCCTTTTCCTAACTTGACACCATTCAGATAGTAATCTTCCTTCCTGTTCTTGCCACCAAAATGGATAACCTCACATTTATAAACATTAAACTGCATTTGCCCACTCACCTTACCTGTCCAAGTCATCCTGCATTCTCCTAACATCCTCCTCATATTTCACATTGCCACCCAGCTTGCGTGCCATCTGCAAATTTGCTAATGTTACTTTTAATCCTTTCATCTAAATCATTAATGTATGTTGTAAATAGCTGCAGTCCCAGCACTGAGCCTTGTGGTACCCCACTAGTCACCACCTGCCAATCTGAAAAGGACCCATTAATCCCTACTCTTTGTTTCCTGTCTGCCAACCAATTTTATATCCATGTTAGTACCCTATCCCCAATACCACGTGCTTTAATTTTGCCCTCTAATCTCCTATGTGGGACCTTATGAAAGGCTTTCTGAAAGTCCAGGTACACAACATCCACTGGCTCTCCCTTGTCCATTTTCCTAGTTACATCCTCAAAAAACTCCAGAAGGTTAGTCAAGCATGATTTCCCTTTCGTAAATCCATGCTGACTCGGACCGATCCTGTTACAGCTATCCAAACGTGATAGCCTGACCTCGATTGCCCAATCAGTTGCTTTCTGCTGAGTCTGAGTTGTTCAGATCTTGAACTGTCCAATTAACTGCTTTCTGCTGAGCTATTCAAATCTTAATTGACTTGATTTCACAGTCCAACTGCCAAAACTGCCTGAATCTCTCTCGCACTTTTCTTACAAGGCACTTCCCTCGACAAAGCCGCTTATAACCATATAACCATATAACAATTACAGCACGGAAACAGGCCATCTCGGCCCTTCTATTCCATGCCGAATGCTTACTCTCACCTAATCCCACTGACCTGAACTCAGCCCATAATCCTGCATTTCCTGTCCATATACCTATCCAATTTTGCTTTAAATGACAATAACGAACCTGCCTCTACCACTTCTACTGGAAGCTCATTCCACACAGCTACCACTCTCTGAGTAAAGAAATTCCCCCTCATGTTACCCTTAAACTTTTGCCCCCTAAGTCTCAACTCATGTCCTCTTGTTTGAATCTCCCCTACTCTCAATGGAAAAAGCCTATTCGCATCAACTCTATCTATCCCACTCATAATTTTAAATACCACTATCAAGTCTCCCCTCAACCGTCTATGCTCCAAAGAATAAAGACCTAACTTGTTCAATCGTTCCCTGTAACTTAGGTGCTGAAACCCAGGTAACATTCTAGTAAATCTTCTCTGTACTCCCTCTATTTTGTTGATATCTTGCCTATAATTCAGTGACCAGAACTGTACACAATACTCCAAATTCGGCCTTACCAATGCCTTATACAGTTTTAACATTACATCCCAACTCCTATACTCAATGCTCTGATTTATAAAGGCCAACATACCAAAAGCTTTCTTCACCACCTCATCCACATGAGATTCCACCTTCAGGGAACTATGCACCATTATTCCTAGGTCAATCTGTTCTACTGCATTCTTCAATACCCTACCATTTACCATGTATGGCCTATTTGGATTATTCCTACCAAAATTTAGCACCTCGCACTTATCAGCATTAAATTCCATCTTCCATTGCTCAGCCCACTCTTCTAACTGGCCTAAATCTCTCTGCAAACTTTAAAAACCTACTTCATTATCCACAATGCCACCTACCTTAGTATCGTCTGCATACTTACTAATCCAATTTACCACCCCATTGTCCAGATCATTAATGTATATGACAAACAACATTGGACCCAGTACAGATCCCTGAGGCACGCTACTAGTCACTGGCCTCCAACCTGACAAACAGTTATCCACCACTACTCTCTGGCATCTCCCATCCAGCCACTGTTGAATCCATTTCACTACTTCATTATTAATACCTAACAATTGAACCTTCCTAAATAACTTTCCGTGCGGAACCTTGTCAAAGGCCTTACTGAAGTCCACGTAGACAACATCCACTGCCTTACCCTCATCAACTTTCCTTGTAACCTCTTCAAAAAATTCAATAAGTCTTATCAAACATGACCTTCCATGCACAAATCCATGTTAACTGTTGTTAATCAGACCCTGTCTATCCAGATAATTTTCTTCGGTATTCACTAAAGAGAAGTATATTGAATTGTGTAAGGTAAGGGAAACAAGTAGGGAAGTTATGGAAACTATAACGATTAAAGAGGAGGAGGTACTGGCACTTTTAAGGAATATAAAAGTGGATAAATCTCCAGGTCCTGAAAGGAAATTCCCTAGGACCTTGAGGGAAGTTGGTGTAGAAATAGCAGGGGCTCTGACAGAAATATTCCAAATGTCATTAGAAACAGGGATTGTGCCGGCGGATTGGTGTATTGCTCATGTGGTTCCATTGTTTAAAAAGGGTTCTAGGAGTAAACCTAGCAATTATAGGCCTGTCAGTTTGACGTCAGTAGTGGGTAAATTAATGGAAAGTATTCTTAGAGATGGTATATTTAATTATCTGGATAGACAGGGTCTGATTAGATATAGTCAGCATGGATTTGTGCGTGGAAGGTCATGTTTGACAAATCTTATTGAACTTTTTGAAGAGGTTATGAGGAAAGTTGATGAGGGTAAGGCAGTAGATATCTATATGGACTTCAGTAAGGCCTTTGACAAGGTTCAGCATGGAGTGTTAGTTAGGAAGATTCAATCATTAGTTATTAATATTAAAGTAGTAAAATTGATTCAACAGTGGTTGGATGGGAGATGCCAGAGAGTAGTGGTGGATAACTGTTTGTCAGGTTGGAGGCTGGTGACTAGTGGTGTGCCTCAGGGATCTGTATTGAGTCCAATGTTGATTGTCATATGCATTAATGATCTGGATGATGGGGTGGTAAATTGGATTAGTAAGTATGCAGATGATACTAAGGTAGGTGGTGTTGTGGATAATGAAATAGGTTTTCAAAGCTTGCAGAGAGATTTAGACCAGTTAGAAGAGTGGGCTGAACGATGGCAGATGGAGTTTAATGCTGATAAGTGTGAGGTGCTACATTTTGGTAGGAGTAATCCAAATAGGACATACATGGTGTTACGAAGCCCCGTAACTGGGTCACTTACCAGCAAGGATAGAGAGGTCCGTTGAAGTCTGATGGTACTATTTTTAAAAGTATTTATTTGATAAAGGGGCACAAAAATAAGATTAATGCAAACATACAGATAATATACATCATCAATGCTAAATCTAAAGCGTGGATATAATAATAACCAATAAGAAATAGCTCTATCATTGTCTAGGGGATAATGTATTGTCTGATGGAAATATAACAGTCACTGTTAGTTCGTTCACGCTGCAGCATTTTGGGTTTAAGAGAGAGGTGGTTTAAAACTTGCCCAGGTCTTTTATGATGCCAATCCTTGGAGTCAGGGGAGTGGGTTTCCCCGTTGTTAGTGTAACGTTCTCCTTCGCGTGTCACGAACGCCGAATTTAACGTCGAGATAAACCACAGTTAATAAGAACCAGATCGCAGTAAGATTAACCATTTACTGTTCACTCTTCACATTAACATATGGTGAAAACTGTTGATAAAACAATACAAGATTGATACAGTATTTGTTCCTTCCTTAATATCACATTTCAAGTGTAAATACTTGCAAAGGTGACTATAACTACATTACACTAAGGTGCAGTATACAGGGAGAGTTTACCTGCTCCATTGACTACTTTAAATACACTTCCATGCAAACTATCCGCGACTCTTTAACTAACGAAAGCATAAACATTATCTACCGTCGTTACTTCTAACAGGATCGGCATTAACATCTTAGTTCAATATATCGATTATCTATTAACTTACAGTGTTGCTGTCACTGTGATTTCTCATGCCTGCAAAACAACTCCTGCTCAGGTGAGCCTCGTGGTAAGCCCCCACCCTCGCGCTAATTTCAAACCGGTATTTTCCCACAAGACGCGGCGAAACCGGATGTGATGTCATCGCATGCCGATATATTTTACATGCAATGAATATACTTTAAACATTTCTAATTCTAACTAGAAAATACTATCGAATGAATTACTAAGCGAAAATATTATAAACTAAATAACTGTCGTAAAGACAGCACAGTTAGCTAAAAGCCGTTTTCCATGGTTCCAGCCACCGGTCCCAGGCAACGGAACTGAACGCACATGGCCTCCTTCAAATGGCTTCCGCCATTACGTGGTCGGTTAACGTTTCTTCTGGTGTGTCTGAGGGGTTGTTCGTACAGACCCTCTTTTATCCTGACTCGTAGGGTCGTAGTTGTCAATCAAGTTGGGGTGATGCAATCTCTCCCTCAACCAGCCCACTTTGCCTGAGGGCATTCACGTAGCATAGTCTCCAATCCACAAATTCACCTTCCGGAGACAATGGCCATGTCCCGTAGCTTTACATCGCTGGGGAAACGAGACATTCCGCACATCTCTCTCTCATTTTCTGGGCCCCCTGACCCAACCCAACAGTGATCTTGCGATTCTCACAAAGGAGGGGGCTACCCCACACCCTTCGGCCCCTCAGAGCTGTGGTACATTCATAACAATGGTAAATGTTGGGGCATTGAAGAATGCAGTGGAACAGAGTGATCTAGGAATAATGGTGCATAATTCCCTGAAGGTGGAATCTCATGTGGATAGGGTGGTGAAGAAAGCTTTTAGTATGCTGGCCTTTATAAATCAGAGCATTGAGTATAGGAGTTGGGATGTAATGTTAAAATTGTACAAGGCATTGGTAAGGCCAAATTTGGAGTATTGTGTACAGTTCTGGTCACTGAATTACAGGAAAGATATCAACAAAATAGAGTGAGTACAGAGAAGATTTACCAGAATTTTATCTGGATTTCAGCACCTAGGTTACAGGGAAAGGCTGAACAAGTTAGGTCTTTATTCTTTGGAGCATAGAAGGTTGAGGGGGAACTTGATAGATGTCTTTAAAATAATGAGGGGGATAGATCGAGTTGATGTGTATAGACTGTTTCCATTGAGAGTAGGGGAGATTCAAACAAGAGGACATGGTTTGAGAGTTAGGAGGCAAAAGTTTAAGGGTAGCACGAGGGGGAATTTCTTTACTCAGAGGGTGGTCGCTGTGTGGAATGAACTTCCAGTAGAAGTGGTAGAGGCAGGTCCAGAATTGTCATTTAAAGTAAAATTGGATAGGTATGTGGACAGGAAAGGAATGGAGGGTTATGGGCTGAGTGCAGGCCACTGGGACTAGGTGAGTGTAAGCGTCGGCACGGACTAGAAGGGCCGAGATGGCCTGTTTCCGTGCTGTAATTGTTATATGGTTATAGTTATACATACCATCTCTAAGAATACTTTCCATTAATTTACCCACCACTGACGACAAACTGACAGGCCTCTAATTGCTAGATTTACTCTTAGAACCTTTTTAATCATTGGAACCAACATGAGCAATACTCCAATCCTCCGGCACCATCCTCGTTTCTAATGACATTTGAGATATTTCTGTCAGAGCACCTGCTATTTCTGCACTAAGTTCCCTCAAGGTCCTAGGGAATATCCCGTCAGGATCCAGAGATTTATCCCCTTTTATATTCCTTAAAAGTGCGAGTACTTCCTCCTCTTTGATCGTCATAGTTTCCATAACTTCTCTACTTGTTTCCCTTACCTTACACAATTCAATATCCTTCTCCTTAGTGAATACCGAAGACAAGAAATTGTTCAAAATCTGCCCCTTCTCTTTCGGCTCCACACATAGCTGTCCACTCAGATTCTCTAAGGGACCAATTTCATCCCTCACTATCCTTTTGCTATTAATATAACTGTAGAAACCCTTGGGATTTATTTTCACCTTACTTGCCAAAGCATCCTCATATCTTCCTTTTGCTTTTCTAATTTCTTTCTTAAGATTCTTCTTACATTCTTTATATTCTTCAAGCACATCATTTTCTCCATGCTGCCTATATTTATTGTGGATATCTCTCTTTTTCCTAACCAAGTTTCCAATATCCCTTGAAAACCATGGCTCTCTCAAACTTTTAACACTTCCTTTCAACCCAACAGGAACATAAAGATTCTGTACCCTCCAAATTTCACCTTTAAATACCGCCATTTCTCTATTACATCCTTCCCATAAAACAATTTGTCCCAATCCACTCCTTCTAAATCCTTTCATATCACCTCAAAGTTAGCCTTTCTCCAATCAAAAATCTCAACCTGGGTCCAGTCCTATCCTTCTCCATAATTATTTTGAAACTAATGGCATTGTGATCACTGGACCACAAATCAAACAGGTCATCAATGACAGGCAATTTGAAGAATTTCTGTTGGGACCAGAGAGAATCACATGGAAAGCATTCAAGGAAGTTGCTGAAATTTTTCTCGGCATCAACAGATTTGGAGGCTACATGCAACTGGTTGAAAGCATGCGTCACAAGCATATAAAACTATGAAATGCACCATGTCATTAAAGATTCATTTTCTGCATTCCCATTTAGGCTTCTTCCCTGAAAATCTTGGTGCTGTTAGTGACAAGCATGGTGAAAGGTTTCACCAGGACATTATGGTCATGGAGAAAAGATACTGGCAACTGGAATCTATCAATGCTGGCGAATTATTTTTGGACACAAGTGAGAAGCTTCAGACACTGAGTACAAATGAAAATCATTAACAAAATATATTTAACTTAGTTGAATTATTGCAAAGCATCAGCACCATTATGCAATTAAACACATATTCAATAAAAGTTAATTTGTTATTTCTCCAAATTCCTGCGTGACACAAGTAGTCTGAAATTATATTTGTGTTCATCTTCAAGCAGTCTATCATAAACAAAAGTTGTGGATTTCCTGGAGGGTTGTCAGAGGTTACAGCGGGGGATCAATAGAAGTGGCAGATTGACTTCAACCCAGATAATTGTGAAGTGGTTCATTTGGTAGATAAATAAATGAAAAACAACGCAGATACAGACTGCGATCAATGTGGCTGCATCCACTACTTTTTGTAGGCTTTTTCGTTCAATGACATTAGTGCTTCCATACCAGACAGTAATGTAACCGATCTGTAGACTCGACACTGCGCAGCTTTAAAAGTTTGTCAAATTCTTAACTGACATGCCAAATCTTCACAAACTTCTAAGAAAGTAGAGGAATTATCATGCTATGGTGACCCACTTCCTAGCGCACTCGAACCAGCTCACAAATAGCCAGCGCACCGGCACAAAGGCCAGTCCCAAAAGGGCGCCAGGTCTGCTTCACCAACAAAGGGAAAAGCCCGCGCGGGACTGTGAATACGTGCCCCCTACAGCATCCGCGCCCGGGAAGGGCGGGATCAGGGAGGCTTTAAAGCGAGGCCGCAAAGTTTGAATAAAATCTTTTTTAACCGCAGTTTACCGACTCCATGTCGTTATTTCAGTGCTGCGTGTAGCACTCCGCTACAATTGGTGACCCCAATGGCCCAAACGATATTTGGGCCAAAGATGACTGACACCGCAGCTGTTCATGCGGTTTTGACTCTTTTTTAACTGCAGTTTACCGACTCTGTGTCGTTATTTCAGCGCTGCGTGTAGCACACTGCTACACTGCCATCTTTCTAATGGAACATGTGCTGGCCGCAGGACAGATCCTGTGAAATGATAATGCTGCGGAATTTTAAATTATTGACCCTCTCTTCCTCTCTGTGCCTGATCGGGTCTGGCACATGGTCTTCCGGTTTCCTCCTCCTGTACTCAAAAACCAGCTTTTAGGGTTTGTTGATGTTAAGTGAGAGGTGGTTGTAGTGATACTAATCAGCCAGATTTGCAATCTCCTTCCTATATTCAGATTCATCACCACCTTTGTCTTCAGTAAACCTAAATATGGCATTGGAGCTCTGCCATAGCCGCAGTCATAAGTGTAAACAGTGTAGGGCCTGGGGCTACGCACACAGCTTTGTGATGCACCTGTGCTAATGGAGATTGTGGAGATGTTGTTGTTAAGCCGAACTGACTGGGGTCTGTAAGTGAAGAAACTGAGGATCTAATTCAACAAGGAGCTATTGAGACCTGGGTCTTGGGGCTTATTGATTAGCTTTGAGGGGATAAAGGTGTTGAATGTAGAAGAACACCTGAAATATGCATCTTCACTGTCCAGATGCTCTACAGCTAAGTGAAAAGCCAATGATTTTAATTTACAGTAATTTCATAATTTTATAATGTAACGCTGCCATTAAACAATAAATTTCACGACATTGGAGTCCATGATAATAAACTTCATTTTAATTCAGATTTTGGAATTTGTAATATCTAAGTGTAACAATGTGGTTGTCTTCTGAAATGGTATTACAAGATGCTTCAGTTTATCTTGGTTATAGGTTTAAACTCAGCTACCAGGGGCCATACCAATCTTCAACAAAAATCTTCAGATCCACCCCATTCTCACCGCCAGTGCACGGCCATATTATCACCGTCAAATAATGCAATGCCACAACATACAAGCTTGCTTTAGAAGCCATCTACTAAAGAAGCACAGCCTCTAAGGTCAAGGAGAATTTGAGCAGCGTCTCATAGGAAACATCATTTCTGTGTTCTGTTCTATGTCACATGAAAATTTGATCAAGAAATACACTGCCTTCACTGGATTATAAACCTGGTGTTCCCGAACAAATATGAACAATTTTCACTAAGTGGATTGCAGTGGCAAAAGTCTACGCAGCATTGACTTGGAGCGGGTAATGATGGGTGGATAATACGTGCTCTCCACAATGGTCACCTGTTGTAACATAAAACTGATACTGACACAAATATTCTGTTACTTGACATCAGCATTTTAACTATCAATATACACGGTGTGAATTATTTTTAGCTACGTAGCGAGAATACACAAAGATTTCTTCACGCAGATGATTGTGAATATATGGGATGAGATTCCAGGGCAAGTAGTTGTGGATGGGACAATATGGGACAATAACACATTGAAAGGCATTTCGCTAAGTACAGTTTAGGGAATGTTTAAAGGGTTACGAGCCAAATGTAGGCAAAAGAGGAGCAGCTTAGGTGGGTGCACTAATTGGCACAGACAGGTTGGTCTGGATGCCTTTTTCCTGTGCCCCATTAAGCTGTGAACCTATAACTCAATAATGTTTAAGTTATGCAAATGGATTGAAATGACTTTATTACTTACATCCTTCACATACATGACGAGGTAAAATATTCATGTTACATCTCCGTCTAAATGTGCAATGTGCAATTTATAGTAATTTGTAATAAACAGTAGGTGCAACAGAACAGTCAATATAGATTAGAAATACAATTGTATCAGTGTGAATTAATCAATCTGATGGCCTGGTGGAAGAAACTATCTCAGAGCCTGTTGGTCCTGGTTTTGTGCTGCTGTACGGTTTCCGGAATGTAACAACTGGAACAGTTTGTGGTTGGGGTGGCACAGGTCCCCAATGATCCTTCAGGCCCGTTTTACACACCTGTCTCTGTAAATTTCCTGGATTGTGGGAGGTTCTCATCTACAGATGCGCTGGGCTGTCCACACCACTCTCTGCAGAGCCCTGCGATTGAGGAAAGTACAGTTCCCATACAAGGCAGTGATGCAGCCAATCAGAGTGCTCTCAATTGTGCCTTTGTAGAAAGTCCTTAATATTTGGGGGCCCATACCAAACTTCTTCAACTGTCTGACATGATACAGGCGCTGTTGTGCTTTTTTTTAAACCACACAACAGTTATGTACAGACCACGTGAGATCCTTGGCGATTTGTATGCCAAGGTACTTCAAGCTGTTCACCCTCTCAACCCCAGATCCACCGATCTGTAGGGGTTAGCCTGTGTCCATTCCACAACCATCTCCTTTGTTTTTGCGACGTTGAGAGAGAGGTTGTTTTCTTGACATGACTATGTCAGGGTGATGACTACTCTCTGTAGGCTGCTTCGTTATTATTTGCAATTAGGCCAATCAATGTAGTATCAAGTTGGTGTAATAAGACAGAACAAGGTGGGTGAACAATTGCTAACTTCTACCAATCTAAACTAAATCATGGAACAACACACACAAAATGCTGGAGGAACTCAGTAGGCTAGGCAGCATCTATACAAAAGACTACAGTCAACATTTCAGGTCGAAAACCTTCAGCAAGACTGGAGAAAAAGAACTGAGCAGTATCTTTAAAATGTGGGGGAGGGGAAGAGAAACCCAAGGTGATAGGTAAAACCTCAAGGGGGAGTGCTGAAGTAAACAGCTGGGGAGTCAATTGGTGAAATGATGTCCACCTTTTTCAAAGAAAAGGGATTCCCTTCCTTCACTATCAACGCTGCCCTCAATGCATCTCTTCCATTTCATGCATGTCTGTTCTTACCCCTTTGTCCTGCCATCCTAACAGGGAAGGAATTCATCTTGTCCTCACCTACCACCCCACTAGCCTCCGGGTCCAGCACATAATTCATAATTCTCCAAAACTTCTGCCGCCTCGAATGGGATCCCACCACTAATCACATCTTCCCCACACCCCCCACCCACTTTCTGCTTTCTGCATGTATTGTTCCCTATGTGACTCCCTTGTCCATTCGTCCCTCCCCACCGATCTCCTTCCTGACACTAAGCCTTGAATGCGGAACAATGGCTACACCTGTCCCTACAGCTCGTTCTTCACTATCACTCAGAACCCTGAACAGTCCTGATTGGTGAGTCAGCATTTCACCTGTGTGTCTGATGGGGTCATATACTGTGCCCGATGCTCCCAATGTGGCCTGCTATATATTGGTGAGACCCGACGTAGACTGGGAGACCACTTTGCGGAGTACCTCCACTCAGTCCACCAGAAGAAGCGGGATCACTCACTGGCCACCTACTTTAATTCCATTTCCCACTTCCATAGAACCATAGAACACTACAGCACAGTACAGGCCATTCAGCCCTCCATGTTGTGCCGACCCAAACAATCCTTTAAAAAAAGTACTAAACCCACACTACCCCATAACCCTCTATTTTTCTTTCATCCATGTGCCTGTCCAAGAGGCTCTTAAATACTCCTAATGTTTTACCCTCCACCACCATCCCTGGCAAGTCATTCCAGGCACTCACAACACTTTGTGTAAAAAACTTATCCCTGATGTCTCCCCTAAACTTCACTCCCTTAATTTTGTACATATGCCCTCTGGTGTTTGCTATTGGTGCCCTGGGAAACAGGTACTTACTATCCACCCTATCTATGCCTCTCATTATCTTGTAGACCTAATATGTTCCATCCCAATATGTCTATCCATGACCTCCTCCAGCTTCGTGATGAGGCCACACTTGGTTCGGAGAAACAGCATGTTATATTCCGTTTGGATAGCCTCCAACCTGATGGCATGAATATCGATTTCTCGAAGTTCAGGTAATGACCCAACTCCCCCACCCCCGCCTTTACCATGTCCCTCTCTCACATTCTTGTTATGAGAATGCAGGGTGACTTGGACAGGTTGAGTGAGTGGGCAAATGTATAGCAGATGCAGTTTAATGTGGATAAATGTGAGGTTATCCACTTTGGTGGCAAGAACAGGAAGGCAGATCACTATCTAAATGGAGTCAAGTTAGGAAAAGGGGAAGTACAACAAGATCTAGGTGTTCTTGTACATCAGTCAATGAAAGCAAGCATGCAGATACAGCAGGCAGTGAAGAAAGCTAATGGCATGCTGGCTTTTATAACAAGAGGAATTGAGTATAGAAGTAAAGAGGTCCTTCTGCAGCTGTACAGGGCCCTGGTGAGACTACACCTGGAGTATTGTGTGCAGTTTTGGTCTCCAAACTTGAGGAAGGACATTCTTCCTATTGAGGGAGTGCAGCGTAGGTTCACAAGGTTAATTCCTGGAATAGCGAGACTGTCATATGTTGAAAGATTGGAGCGACTGGGCTTGTATACACTGGAATTTAGAAGGATGAGAGGGGAACTGATTAAAACATATAAGATTATTAAGGGATTGGACACGCTGGAGGCAGGAAGCATGTTCCCACTGATGGGTGAGTCCAGAGCTAGAGGCCACAGTTTAAGAATAAGGGGTAGGCCATTTAGAACAGAGAGTTGGAAAAACTTTTTCACCCAGAGAGTGGTGGATATGTGGAATGCTCTGCCCCAGAAGGCAGTGGAGGCCAAGTCTCTGGATGCATTCAAGAGAGAGTTAGATAGAGCTCTTATAGATAGCAGGGTCAAGGGATATAGGGAGTGGGCAGGAACGGGATACTGATTGTGTATGATCAGCCATGATCACAGTGAATGGCGGTGCAGGCTAGAAGGGCTGAATGGCCTACTCCTGCACCTATTGTCTATTGCCCGTCCATCGCCTCCGTCTGGTGCTCCTGCCCCTTTTCTTTCTTCCATGGCATTCTGTTCCTTTTAAAATCAACTTTCCAACTCTTTAATTCCTCCCTCCCCTTCAGGTTTCACCTATCACCTTATATTTCTCCCTTCCTTTCACCAACCTTTTAAATCTACTCTCAGTCTTTTTCTTCAGTCCTGCCGATGGGTTTCGGCCCAAATCGTCGACTGTACTGTTTTCAATAGATGCCTACAGGTCTGCTGAGTTCCTACAGCATTTGTGTGTGTGTTGCTTGGATTTCCAGAATCTGCAGATTTTCTCTTGTTTATGATTAACTCATAGAACGATTTGGTTAAGGGAAGTAAACTCGAAGCAGTTGGGTCAACTGATCTGCATGCACAAATTATGTTCCATTTTCCAGAAACGCAATAACTCAGCCATGGTTACAGCAATTGAGACACTCTAGTGCCATATCAGTCATATACATGAACGAGGTTATCATGCATGAGCGGCTAGAAGACAATCCAGTGATCACACTCCATCGCACGACGGCAAACTGCTGTAACAAGTCGTTCATAAGAGAAATATCATGATATGCAGGACCCCAACAGAATAACCTGCAAACTGTCAGAATTTCGAGATCCTTAAATAGGCTGTGTAAATTCTTCACTGGTTCATAACAAGGGGATCTAAACACCTTTTTACATCCAATAGCAAATGAGGTTATCACACATTCCCGACAAATAGAAATTAATGTGTCCACTTTATTATCTCACACACACAAGCACCTGTGTGCACAGTTGCAATTAAGAACTTCCCTGCAGGAGAATCAGGGAGCGATCTGACTAGATTCCTGTGACTAGTAGTGTGTCACAGGTCTCAGTGCGAAGTCAGTTGTTGCCTGTCATCTTTATCAACAATAAGGATAATAATGCACTAAACTGAATGAATGGATTTGTGGATGACACAGACACTGAGGGCATAGTGGACAGCACTATTAGCACTTGCAGCCTGATTTGGCCCAGCTGGAGAAATGGGTTGAAAAAATGGCAGGCAAATATGAAATGATACGCTTTGGAAAGACAAACCAGGGTAAGATTTATACAGTGCATTCAGGTGTGTGGTAGAACAGAGGGACGTACAAACAGAGATCCATAATTCCTTGAAAGTGTCGCCACAAAAAGGGGTTGTAAAGAGATCTTCAGGCACATTGGGAGTCATATATAATTTTCTTGAGCACAGGAGCTGAGATATTATTTTGAGGGTTTATAAGATGTTGGATAGGCTCACCTTATAGTGTAGTATAAGCTCACCTTATAGACCTTATAGTATACAGCTCTAGTCACCTACCTACAGGACAAACATCGATAAGAGTACAGAAACAACTTACAAGGACGTTGTCGAGTCTTGAGGACCTGCCTTACAAGGGAATAGTCCAATAGTTTAAGACTTTATTCCCTGGAGAATAATGGAATGAGGGGAGATCTTAAAGAGGTATATAAAATTATGATGGGTCTATATGAGGAAATGCAAGTAAGCTTTTTCCATTGGGGTCGGGCAATACTAGAATTAGTGGTGTAAGGGTTTTTGATTTTAATATTTAAAAGAAGTTTGAATAACTACTTGGATTGAAGAGGCATGGAAGACTTTCTTCAGGTGCAGTTCCATCGAACTAGTCAGAATACTAGGTCAGCACCTGCTAGCTGATCGAAGTGCATGTTGGTATGCTAGAGGCTACTATGGCTCTGTGATGTAGCATCACCCATGCAGCATTCACAAGAAAAACACGAATTAAATATGAATCATACTAAAAAAGTAGCAAGCCATTTTAGGGCAAAATTATTAATCTGATCATGGTTTTGTTAAGCTGTAGTGAATGGGATTTTGCTGTTTGGTTTCAGAACAGTGTGGTTGAAGGGACTAGCTGTTCTTGAACAAGAGTTAGGGTCGGGGCACGTGCTATAACCAAAGAGTGGACAAGCCTGGGGTGTTTACTCTGGGGCGGAGCAGACTGATAGAGGTTTATGGTTTTAGGAGAGCCATAGATAGAGTACAGAGAAAGGTTGAATAGACTTTATTCCCTGGAGCATAGAAGAATGAGGGGAGATTTGATAGAGGTATATAAAATTATGATGGGTATGGATAGAGTGAATGCAAGCATGCTTTTTCCACTGAGGCTAGGGGAGAAAAAAAAAACAGAGGACATGGGTTAAGGGTGAAGGGGGAAAAGTTTAAAGGGAACATTGGGGGGGGGGTTCTTCACACAGAGAGTGGTGGGAGTGTGGAATGAGCTGCCAGATGAAGTGGTAAATGCGGGTTCACTTTTGACATTTAAAAAAAACTTGGACAGGTACATGGATGAGAGGTGTATGGAGGGATATGGTCTAGGTGCAGGTCAGTGGGACTAGGCAGAAAAATGCTTTAGCACAGCCAAGAAGGGCCAAAGGCCTGTTCTGTGCTGTAATGTTCTTTGGTTCTATGGTTTTATGGTACAAAAACAGTATCCACTTCCCAAGGTTGAAATGTTTAAAACCAGAGGGCATGGAATTCAGGTGAGATGTGAGGGGGAGGTTTTTATAGAGTGGTGAGTCATGTAATATGCAGCCTGGCTTGGTGTTATAGCTGGATCTGCTATTAGGGAATGAGGCAGTGCAGGTGACAGAAGTTTGTGTGCGAAAGACTTTGCATCCAATGACCACAATACTATTAGCTTCAAAGTAAATATGCAAAAAGACGGTTAAGGTCTGCGTGCTGTGATTCTAAGTTGGGGAAAGGCCAATGTTGATGGTATTAGAAATAACCCGACAAATGTGGACTGGGACAAACAATATTATAACCATATAACCATATAAAAATCACAGCACGGAAACAGGCCATCTTGGCCCTCCTAGTCCGTGCCGAACCCTTAATCTCGCCTAGTCCCACCTACCCGCACTCAGCCCATAACCCTCCACTCCTTTCCTGTCCATATACCTATCCAATTTTACCTTAAATGACACAACTGAACTGGCCTCTACTACTTCTACAGGAAGCTCATTCCACACAGCTATCACTCTTTGAGTAAAGAAATACCCCCTCGTGTTTCCCTTAAACTTCTGCCCCCTAACTCTCAAATCATGTCCTCTAGTTTGAATCTCCCCTACTCTCAATGGAAACAGCCTGTTCACGTCAACTCTATCTATCCCTCTCAAAATTTTAAATATCTCGATCAAATCCCCCCTCAACCTTCTACGCTCCAATGATTAGAGACCTAACTTGTTCAACCTTTCTCTGTAACTTAATTGCTGAAACCTAGTAAATCGTCTCTGCACTCTCTCTAATTTATTGATATCTTTCCTATAATTCGGTGACCAGAACTGCACACAATATTCCAAATTTGGCCTTACCAATACCTTGTACAACTTTAGCATTACATCCCAACTTCTGTACTCAATGCTTTGATTTATAAAGGCCAGCGTTCCAAAAGCCCTCTTCACCACCCTATCTACATGAGACTCCACTTTCAGGGAACTATGCACAGTTATTCCTAGATCTCTCTGTTCCTCTGCATTCCTCAATGCCCTACCATTTACTCTGTATGTTCTATTTGGATTATTCCTGCCAAAATGTAGAACCTCACACTTCTCAGCATTAAACTCCATCTGCCAACGTTCAGCCCATTCTTCTAACCGGCATAAATCTCCCTGCAAGCTTTGAAAATCCACCTCATTATCCACAACACCTCCTACCTTAGTATCATCAGCATACTTACTAATCCAATTTACCACCCCATCATCCAGATCATTTATGTATATTACAAACAACATTGGGCCCAAAACAGATCCCTGAGGCACCCCGCTAGTCACCAGCCTCCATCCCGATAAACAATTATCCACCACTACTCTCTGGCATCTCCCATCTAGCAAAGGATATTCTAGCAAATCATATTCTGGCAAAGGTGTATGTAGAAGGTGAGAGGTTTTGTATGTGCCTGTCAGAATAAAAAGTTAAAGATAGTAAGTGTAGAGAACCTTTGTTTTCAAGAGATATTGAAGCCATGGTTAAGACAGAAAAAGGAGATGCACAGCAGGTATAGGCAAGTAGGAACACATGAGGTACTAATTGAGTGCAAAAATGGAAGACAACACTTAAAGGAATCAGGAAGGATAAAAGAAGACATGACATTATTCTCGCAGACAACGTGAAGCAGAATCCTAAGGCTCTGCACAGATGTGTTAAGAGCAAAAGGACAAAACTGGACCTCTGGAAGATCAGAATGTGTGAAAGAGATGGAGGAGAACTTAAATGTATTCTTTGCATCTGTATGCACTTGGGAGATGGATAGAGAATCTATCAAACTGAGGCAAAGGGGCATCAACATCATGGACCCTGTACAGATTACAGAGGAGGAGGGGTTGTTACCGTAAGGTAAATGAAAGTGGATAAATCCACAGTGCCTGACAAAGCTGCCCCTCGGACCCTACGGAAGCAAGTGCAAAAATTGCCGGAGCCCTAGAACAGATATTTAAAACATCCTTACCAACAGTCAGGAGAGGTACCCAGGTATAGGACAATAGCCAGTGTTGTTGTGCTGTCTTAAAAGAGTTCTAAACAGAATGACATCAATTGTGGTAAAGTTATTGGAAGGTATTCTAAGAGACAAGATATATAGGTATATGCATAGAAATGGACGGGTTAAGATTAGTCAGTATGACTTCATGCGTGGTAGGTCATGTTTAACCAAACTTACAGAGTTTTTCTATGAAGGAACACGAAACTGGATGAAAGCAAAGCAGTACATGTTGTCTACGTGTAAATTAGTAACGCATTTGACAAGATCTGGCATGGGAGGCTGGTGAAGAAGGTTCAGTCGCTCTGCATTCAGGATGAGGTAGTGAATTGGATTAGACAATAGCTCAGTGGGAGAAGCCAGAGAGTGATAGTAGAGGGTTGCCTCTCTAACTGGAGGCCTGAGGCTAGCAGTGTTCTGCAGAGATCAATGCTGATTCTTTTATTATTTGCCATCTATATCAACTACCTAGATGATAATTTGATTAACTGGATGTGCAAATTTGCGGATGACACCAAAATTAAGGGTGTAGTGGACAGTGAGGAAGGCTGTCATTGTTTTCAGGAGGATCTGCATCAACTGGAAAAATGGGCTGAAAAATCACAGGTGGAATTTAATGCAGACAAGTGTGAGTATTTGCACTTCGGTGGGACCAACAAGAGTAAGGCTTACACACTGAATAGTAGGACACTGAGGCTTGTGGAACAAAGGGATCTGCGAATACAGGTCCATAATTTGCTGAAGGTGGTGTTACAGGTAGATCAGATTGTAAAGAAAGCTTTGGGCACATTGCTTTCATTCATCAAGGTTTTGAATTCAGTAGTTGTGATGTAATGTTGTTAGTTGTATAAGATGTTGGTGAAGCCTTATTTGGAATAGTGTGTACTGTTTTGGTCACCTACCTATAGGAATGATGCAAACAAGGTTGACTGAGTGCAGAGAAAACTTACAAGCATGTTGCCGAGACTGGAGGACCTGAAAAGATGGAACAGAACTGTATTCCTTGGAACATGTAAGTTTAAGAGAAGATTAGCCAGGGCATCAAAGGGTACGGGGTGAAAGCAGGGGAGTGGAGATTACTGGAAGAATTGAATCAGCCCATGATTGAATGGTGGAGCAGACTTGATGGGCCAAATGGCCTGCTTCTGTTCTTATGTCATGTGGTCTTTTGGAGATTAGATTGAGGTCTACAAAACTATGGGGGAGGGGTATAGAAAGGGTAAATGCAAGCAGTCTTTTTACAGTGAGGTTGGATGGGACTGCAACCAGAGGTCAAGGCTTCGGGGTGAAAAGTGGGAGATTTAAGGGGAACATGAGTGAAAACATCTTCACACAAAAGATCGTGAGAGTGTGGAATGAGCTGCCACCACAAGTGATGCTTGCGGGCTTGATTTCAACATTTAGGAGAGGTTTGTATAAGTGCATGGATAGTAGGGAACTGGAGGGCTGTGGTCCTAATGCAGGTCGATGGGAGTAAGCAGTTTATATGGTTTCGACATTGTAGTTGGGCAAAGGGCCTGGTTCTGTACTGTACTTTTCAATGTTGGTAAATCTGTGGAATTTATTGCCCCAGGAGGCTGTGGAGGCCAAATCATTTGGTGTATTTAATGTAGAAATAGATTGGTTCTTGATTAGTCAGGGCATCAAAGGGTATGGAGAGAAAGCAGGGGAGTGGGGATGACTGGAAGAATTGGATCAGCCCCTGATTGAATGGCAGAGCAGACTCGAGGGGCCAAATGGCCTACTTCTGCTCCTATAACTTATGGTCCTATGGTCTTATGGACTCATTAACTCTATTGGGGACTTTTAAGAGAGGTTTAGATAGGCACATAAATGAAAGGATATGGACACATGAATACGGTGGGGGGGTGGTGGCAGAGGAACGGCGTGATGGTGCTGATGATGAGCTGGTTGTGAGACTGTCAGCAAGGAGACGCTGCTGATTGGGCAAAATAATAGTCAACAGGATGAATTGAAATGTAAAGAGTGGACAAAATCAAAAGAGCGAATACAGGACTAAAGATGTTATATTTAAATGCACACACTGTATGGAACAAGGAGATGTACTTCTAGCACAGTTACAGACTGGCATATATGGCATTGTTTGCATCACTGAATTGTGACTGAAAGAAGATTACAACTGACAGCTTAACTTCCAAGGATACACATTGTCTCAAAGGACAGACGGGTAGGCAGTGGGGGCGTGGTGGTTTTATTGGTAAAATGTGAAATCAAATTAGTAGGAAGTGGTGACATAGAATCCAAAGGTGTAGATCACAGAGGTAGAGGAAGGAAACTGCAAGGTAAAAAGACCCTGATGGAAGCTAAATACAGACCCCCCAGTAGTAAAGATATGGCCTACAAATTACAACGGGAAATGTGAAATGCATGTCAAAAGGTCCATGTTACAGTATTCATGGGAGAGTTTAATATGCAGGTAGGTTGGGGAAATTATGTTGGTGCTTGATCCCAAAAAAGGGTAATTTCTAGAATTCCTATCAGATTGTTTTTTCAGAGCAGCTCGTCGTTGAGCTCACTGATGGCTCAGCTATTCCAGATTGGGTGCGGTGCAATGAACAGGAGCTACTAGAGAAAACCTAGATTTGACAGAACCCTCCCTGCAATTTAAGGAGAAGCTCAATCAGATGTGTTGGTATTAGACTGGAGAAAGAGGAATTGCAGATGCCAGACAGAAGTGATGGCCAAAATTACTTGGAACGGAACGCAAGAAGGGATCATGGCAAAACAACAATGGCTGGAATTGCTGGGAGAAATTCAGAATTCTAAACATGGTATGACGCAACAATAGCTGACAAGAATTCGAAGCAAAGCAAAATAAGCCAAGGAGAGAACATATAATGGAGCAACAAAAAATGGGAAACTAGCGGTTTAGAAAACTTCTAAAAACCATCAGAAGGCATCTTCAAAAGTCATAAAGAAGGAAAAGATAGGATAGGAAGTTAAACTAGCCAATAACATTAAAGAGGTTACCAAACTTTTTTTCATATATATTAAGTGTAAAAGAGCCGATAGTAAATATTGGACCACCAGAAAATGATGCTGGAGAAGTAGTAATGGGTACAAGGAAAAGTTGGACAAACTGAATAAGCACTTTGCACCAGATTTCACTGTGCAAGAGTTCATCACGGTTCACTGTTGGAAGTTCCAGAGTGTCAGGGGCGGCCAGTCCTCTGTGAAGTTGTCATTACGAAGGAGATTCTTGGGAAACTGAAAGGTCTGAAGGTAAATAAGTCACCAGGACTAGTTGGCCTACATCCCAGAATTCTGAAAGAGGTGGCTGAAGAGATTGTGGAGGCATTAGTAATGATCTTTCAAGAATCACTAGGTTCTGGAATTGTTCCAGAAAACTGAAAAATTGCAAATGTCATTCCTCTCTTCAAAAGGGGAGAAAGGCAGAAGAAAGGAAACTATAGTCCAATTAATCTGACTTCAATGTTTGTGAGGGTGTTGGAGTCGATTGTTAAAGATGCGGTTTCGGGATTTAAATCGGCTAAAGTCAGTATGGTTTCCTTAAAAGAAAATTTTTCCTAGCAAATCTGTTGGACATCTTTGAAGAAACAAGTAGGATACAAACGAGAACCAGCGGATGCTGGTTTTTCAGAAGGCCTTTCATAAGGTGCCACATATGAGGTTGCTTAACAGGTTAAGAGCCATTGGAATTACAGGAAAGATACCAGCATGTATAGAACATTAGCAGATTAACAGGGGGAGCAAAGAATAGGAAGAAAAGGATCCTTTTCTGGTTAGCTGCAGCAGACTAGTGGTGTTCCACAGTTGTCTGTGTTGGGACTGTTTCTTTTTACGTTATATCTCAATGATATCAATGATGGAATTGATGACTTATGTGGCCACATTTGAAGACAATATGAAGAAAAGTGGAGGAACGGGTAGTTTTGAGGAAGCAAAGAGGCTACGGAAGGGCTTACATGGATTAGTAGAATGGGCAAAGAAGTGGTAGATGGGATATAGTGTATGGACATATATGGTAATGTATGTCGATGGAAAACACATAGACTATTTTCTAAAAAGGAAGAAAATACAGTAGTCAGAGGTGCAGTGGGATTTAGGAACATTGTACAGAATTCCCTGAAGGTTAACCAGCAGGTTGACTCGGTGGAAAGGAAGGAAAACACAATTTTAGCATCCGTTTCAAGAGGACTACCATATTAAAGCAAGAAGGTATGGTTGAGGTTTTATAAGAAGTCAAAGGTCATGGGAGAACACAAGAGAATGTGTTTGAAAGGTATAATAAATCAGCCATGGTGGATAGACGGAATGACTTCGGTGGGTCAAATTTTCTAATTGTGCCCCTAGGTATTCTGGTCTTATGGAGAACATTTATTTATTTTCTCTATTGCTATGACACTTTATTCTGCATTGTTAATATTTTACCTTGTACCTCCATTCACCACCCCAAAGCCCCGTGCAGTGATTCATTCTGTATGACATTATGCAGGACAAACTTTTCAGAGTATTTTGGTATGCCTGAAAATAATAAATCAATTTTAATTCCAATTTTAGTTCTAATTACATTCTGTTGATACCAACTCTCCTCTTTATTCTTAACCCTAAATTTAACTCACGATAGACATCTTGTAATTGCAGTTTTGCAAAAACATTAATTGCTGTCTTGAAAATAAAAGCTTTTTTTTAACTAAGAAAGGTCTTGCATAGAAAATGTTAATATTTTCACTTACGGTTCATGACATGGCTGACTTGAACTTGGGAAAAAAACATCTATTGACCTTCAGGACCAAAAGCTCTTGCTGCAACTCAGAGCAAGAACTCTCAACTTTATAATCTTAACACAGTTTTTGCTTATTTTTGTTCTTCTCTTTACCCGTTCATTTCTTCCTCTTTTGCACTAACAGAGTTCACTAATCTCCACTGATCTCAACGTATGCAAAGAACCACAGTTTAAAAATCGTTTTTCCGTAAACTTGCTCCATACTCAATTTTCTCTGTCAAGACCTAGTATCTACCACAATAAACTGTGTGGTAAACTATGTATACCTGTCTGGACATGCCCCTCTGCTGACTGCTCCTGTGGCTCCTCCCACAGACCCCTGTATAAAGGCGATTGGAGGCACAGCTCCTCCCTCAGTCTCCAGGATGTTGTGTGGTGGTCTCTTGCTGCTAATCGTGGTCTCTTGCAGCTAATAAAAGCCTATTGTTCACCTCCCGTCTCCAAGAGTTATTGATGGTGCATCAACCTTATTAGCTACAATTGTAAAACATGGAGAGCATTTTACGACCAGACAAATTGGACGTTGATCCTCAATCTCCCAAAGCAGCCATTGCTTTTGAACTCTGGCTTGCATGCTTCCAATCGTACCTGGAAGAGATTCCCGTGACTGAGCCTGCTATCATGCACAGAGTTCTCCTCTCCAGAGACAGTCCGCGGGTATACTCCCTAATCAGGGACATGCTGGCCTACCAAGGGGCACTGGACACCCTCAAAAGACAGTACCTGCAGCCAGTGAATACTGTCTACACAAGACATCGCTTAGCGACACGGTGGCAGCGGGCCGGAGAGTCAACCGCTGAGTTTGTCTGGGCCCGACAGACACTCGTGCAGGCTTGCGACTGCAGGGGACTGACGGCAGAACAGCATGCGGAGCTCCTGGTACGAGACGCCTTCATTACGGTGATGAGGTCAGTGTACGTGCACCAGCGGCTGCTGGAAAACGTCGATCTTACCTTACAGTCAGCGATCGAGCTGGCCGACACACTGGAGGCTGCTCTGCACAACGCTGACGCTGTCCAGCCGCGCGATCCCCCACGGGTTCCGTGGACGCTGCAGACCCCGCCACCAGCCGGCGAATCAACCTCGGCTGCTGCCAGTCGCGAGTCTGTGCAGGGCACAGAATACCGGGACTTTGCATTACTGGTCATGCCTCAACTGTGTGCCCCTGTGCTATTGGGACTGGACTTCCAGAGCCACCTCGAAAGTGTGACTATGGAGTATGACGGGCCCCTCCCACCAATCACTGTCAGAAAACCTCAGTTCTGTGGGACTTGGTCACATACCCCGCTACTGACCACACACACACCGACCCACACATCCCACCCAGCACCATGCCGACAGCTGCGCTACTGATACCACTTGCAGCCTCTCCACCCTCAAGATCCCTCACCCACCGCTGTTCACCAACCTGACCCCCGACTGTAAACCTGTGGCAACTAAAAGCAGGAGGTACAGCGCAGGGGACAGGACCTTCATTCAGTCGGAGGTGCAGCGGCTGCTCAGGGAGGGGATCATTGAGCCAAACACAAGTCCTTGGAGGGCCCAGATGGTTGTTGTTCGGACAGGGCAGAAAAATAGGATGGTGGTGGACTATAGCCAGACCATCAATAGGTTCACGCAGCTTGACGCGTACCCCCTATCCCGAACACTCCACAGTGACTATGAATCCCGTACTCACCGGGGTGTATACCCACGAGACACTGCCCACACCAAGCCCTACACAGACTCCTCACGACACTCCCATACCGGGCGCCTCACACACGCATGAGGGATTACTGACGCCTAATGGGCTGGCACCTCAAGTCAGGCTGGAGCCAGCACAACCACCATCAACGGTGCAATCACCACTGGCACTGGTGCAATCACCACCGGTGCTACGTAGATCGCAGCGACAGATTCGACTGCCTGATAGACTTAACCTGTGAATATACTTGTAAGAAACTTCGCCCCATGGGGACCCTCTTTTAAAACAAAGGGGGGGGAGGGGGGTGAATGTGGTGAATTACATATACCTGTCTGGACACACCTCCCCTGCTGACTGCTCCTGTGGCTCCTCCCACAGACCCCTGAATAAAGGCGATTGGAGGCACAGCTCCTCCCTCAGTCTCCAGGATTTTGTGTGGTGGTCTTTTGCCACTAATCTTGGTCTCTTGCAGCTAATAAAAGCCTCCTGTCTCCGAGAGTTATTGATGGTGCATCAAACTGAAACTTAAATAATATTGAATCACACAACATCAACATATTGACATGTTAACCTCTGTTTCCGATTATTTCATATAATCCAGCACTGGATTTGCCTTTGAACCTAAATCACAATAATTTTCATTCAGCATTTTATCTAATGTGATAGTAGTTACTCTCAGAAATGCCTTTGTTTTAGAAATGATAGAACAGGAGGTATTAAATGTGAAGGGGTGACATTAATAGTCAGGTAAAACTGCTCTCAAGAAGGACAAAGAGCCAGTGTGCCAAAGACAAGCTGAGCAAATAAAAATAGACATAAATGTCAAAAACATGAAACGAGGAGTTTTTCAATGTGAGGCCATAAGTTGTGGGAACATCTCAGTGTTACCGTGGCTGAGGTTGAGTGGGGCTATGCCCTTGGGTTCCATGAGCCTGATGGTTGAGGCTGTTCCTGAACCTTATGGTGTAGGTGCTGAGGGGGAGATAATGGGATAAGCTCCTACTACTTACTACATATTTCCAATAGTGTGCATCTCAAGTAGCCTCTGACAATCAAGTCCTGGCCTTCACATGTGGCTTAGCTACTAAGCCCGGCGGAGACATTTTTACTGACAGGAGAAAGGGAAATTGCGAGTTACTGTCACCTTCCAACCAGCCGACTTGGGCACATGGGGCTGGTCAGCTGTGGTTGACCGCATATCTAGGAGAAAGAAAATTCTGGTCTCATACTTGTGCTACGTTGTAGCTGCACACACGCTTGGAAAAGGATTCGGGAGTAAACTCTGAGGAAAAGTCCGGAGCTGGAGTCCCAAAGGCAGTCCTATTTTGAGTTCAACGCTGACTGGTAACTCTTGCGATTCCTCTCATGCCAAACTATATTAGTCTCACCATTCCTTTGGATTCATTAGCTACATGGAGAGGAGGAATCTCTGCATGAGGCACAGCTTGCTCTCCATTGCGTTTTCTAGGCTTGTGTATCCCATACATGCTAGGAAAGAAACGTCCATTGTCAATCTTGACCAACGAAAGTCCTGACAAAGCTTTACTAAAGCACACCTCGTCATTTACTTCCTCGCATTGACACTGTAAACGGTAACCACATCGCTAGGAACATTTAATTTCCATAGAATAATTCCTGGTCAAAATCCAACACAATAATAAAAACAATATCTATATGACTAGAATGAATGTTACGCCACTAAAACAATGTAGTACTATTACATCAGTGAAGCCTCCACAAGTTGCTAACAATCCACTATGTTTAATCTTTTAAATAAACCTAACCTATTGGCAAACATACTTGACATAATGACCCCATAATAAAGCTATAATGCTTCCTAATTATGTGCAATCCCTTAATTGAGAATGCCTGTTCGAGTCTTATTTATCGTCGTGAGGCTGATCTGAGGGCAGCCACCATGCGGTGCTTGACAGATCATGGTCAGGGCCCAGTGGCATTGAATGCAACACAACTGGGGTCGCTCCACTGTTGCAGCTTTCCTCCAACTTCCACTAGCTCCACCGCTGAAGTTGGATCGCTGTTTGTCTGGAACCTCAATGATACAACTTCTTCTCCATTTGCATGGTCATCTTTGCATTCCCAGTTGGTGCTATGGCTATTAAAGTCACCGATAATGAGGTACATTTTGTCCTGGAGATCTATGTTAGGTGGCCACATGAATGGTTCATTAGGGGGTTTCTAGTCCGAGATGATATTTATGTTATGATATTCCTTCTTCACCTCTCCTGCCTATCCCCTCCCTGCTTCCCCTCCCCCACCCCTTGATCTTTCCTCTGATTGGTTTTTCACCTGGCACCTTCCACCCTCCCCTCACCTTCTTTATAGGGCCCCTGCCGCCTCCTTCTTCAGTCCTGACAAAGGGTCTCGGCCCAAAACATTGACTGCTCGTTTCAACGGATGCTGCCCGACCTGCTGAGTTCATCCAACTTGTTTGTATGTGATGATATTTATGTGTTTTGTTTCAACTTTCAGAAGTTCCATTGAGCCAGCTTGGACTTCTGCTGTGCTCATTACTATAGATTTATCTTTAACAAAGATTGCACTTCCATAAGTTTGGCTAGGGGTGTCAATAGCCAAGGGTATTCCTGGCACGTAGGGTTGGTTGTTCAGCCTGTGAGTTTCCTGTATGCACAAGATGTCCGGTTTTAAGTTTGCCAGGATTTCTGCTTTATTGTGGCTGAAGCCTTCGATGTTGTGGCTAATGATTTTCATGATTTCCAGAGGGCCGAGTTTTTATCCTTTTACCACCCACTGGATCACTTGGTCTGAATTGGTCTTCTTTCGGATTAACAGGGTCACGGCGTGTATGTTCCTGACTGAACCCTTACGGGGGCAAAAGAAAAAGCACATCAGGAGATGGAGTCAGCTCTCTCAAACGGGAATAACAACTTCCCACCTCTCACTCTTGAAGAATTAAAGGATGATCACAGCTAAAATCCAACAAAGCTGCTGGCATAGATGGGATTCTTAAAGAATTCCTTAAACATCTTGGACCTAAAGCACTCCACTGGCTTCTGTCCCTTTTCAACTGCTGCCTAAGATCATTAAAAATACCTAAAAAGTGGGGACAAGCCAAAGTTGCTGCTCTCCTAAAACCCAATAAAAACCCCAACATTCCTAAAAATTACAGACCGATTTCCTTGCTCTGCACCCTCTATAAACTCTACGAGATACTCATACAGGAAAGAATATCACCCTTAGTCGAAGATCTTCTAACACCAAACCAAGCCGGGATCAGACCAGGCTGCTCTTGCTGCTGTTACGAAGGATAGACAGCTCTGATGGGCAGATGGGTGCAAGGTTGCCCATGTCCCCCTCCCCTGGGAGAGTTCACAAACCGTTACTGTTGCCAGGCTGTTAATGAGAGAGAAGGAGATGGAACAAAAACATACTGGGACTGGAACATTTGCTTCAGACAAGGGCGAGATAACACCAGGAGAGAGAGACCATATTATGACTCCTGTAAGACTTATGGTTCCGGAGAGGGCTGTTTACCTGGTACTATTCTGTTCATTAAAATTCCTCAGTGGACAGCCAGAGTGGGCTGGTTTGATGGACACAGCCATTCAAAACTGATTGACACCTGAGACCCCGTGAGTAGGGATAAAAGTGAGGTTTGGGGAGACACCCCTCAGATGCACCAAGAGACACACTAGTGAGCACTGTTTAAGTGTTGGAACCCACGAGAAAAGTGGGGGGCATTGGAGACCGAACGAAGGATTGGTCAATTTTAACTCACAGTGTTTATAGCAAGGCCAGTGGGGGCTTGTGTGTGTGTCCACCCTTGCCTGGGTGACGAGTCCACCATGGAAGAATGGTCTAGTTAAAGGACAGAGGGGTCATACCTGAATGGCCACAACAACACATCGATGGATCAAGATCGTAAAGGAAGGTTTGACTGGCTGTCACTGTTTGATCTCTCTCTCTCTCTCTCTCTCTCTCCAACACTTACAACACATCGACCAACAGCTACCTCAGCCTGTATGAACTGAACTGAACTTTATACTTTCCCATAATAATTCATTATCCCCTAGACATCGATAGAGCTTGTTTATTATTGATTATTATTATACCCACACTTTTAGGTTTAGTATTGCTAACGTGTATTATCTGTATATTTGCATTGTGGATATTGATTTGTATATTTTACTAATAAACACTGTTTGGAAAATAGTACCAGACTCCAAAGGACACTTCTATCTTTGCTGGTAAGACACCCAGTTACGGGGTACATAACAAATTGGGGCCTCGTCTCGAGATTTGATGCCAAATTGGGGGGGGGGGGGCAGTGAATTGGGCTATAAGTCCATTACTTGTTCTAGTTGCATGGGTAACCAGACGAGAAACCAGCAAAGATGGATGTAGATGAATTTATAGAAAACCTGACTTTGAAGGTGCTAGAGAGTGCCAAAAAGACGGACTTGGTGAATATTGCGAAAGGTTTAAATATCACAGAGGTGAAGTCGTCAATGAAAAAGTCGGAGATACAGAGGGCCATAGCCCAGTATTATATATCCAAGGATGTGTTCACACTGGGGGTATTGGAACTTATCCCTGAAAAGAAACCAGTTGTTGGGGTGGTTCAGTTAGAGTTGGAAAAATTAAGGTTGGAGACAGAGGAGAAAGAGAAACAGAGGGAGCATGAACTTAGGTTAAAACAGCTGAAAGCAGAGGAGAAAGAGAAAGAGAGGCAACATGAGCTGGAAATATAGAGGGTAAAGCCACAGGGAAAAGACTGAGAGGAAGGCTCAAGAGAGGAGAAGTTTAATGTTAGTAGAGAGTTTAGGTTAGTACCTCCATTCGAGGAGACAGATGTTGATAGTTACTTCTTGCATTTTGAAAAGGTGGCAGTGCATCAGAAGTGGCCAGAGATCAGTGGGTGGCGTTGTTACAAAGTGCATTAAAAGGGAAGGCTCAACGGGCATATGCGGCATTGTCCGAGGGAGAGTCTGAGGATTATGAGGGAGTAAAAGAGGCTATCCTTCAGGCCTATGAGTTGGTACCTGAGGCATATAGACAAAAGTTCAGAGATTTAAGGAAACTGTGGAATCAAACGTATGCAGAGTTTGCCTATGAGAAGGGTGTGCTCTTGGATCGTTGGTGTGCTGCAGAAAAGGTGGAGGAGGATTTCCATCATTTCAGAGAGTTAATTCTGATTGAGGAATTTAAAGGTTGTGTTTTGGATAATATCCAGATGTATCTGAACGAGAAGCCAAATAAGTCTATATCAGAATTTGCCAGGTTCGCAGATGAATATGCCCTACCCACAAGATAAAGTTTTCCTCAAATAAGAGTTACCAGAAAGGCAGTAGGGACCGTAAAGAAAGTCCACCGGCTAAGGTAGAGAATAAGCCGGGAGCTAGTGGTAAAGGTAAGGAGGAGGACAAGCAGGCTGGCAGGAAGGTTCCTGGCTTGACCTGTTATAATTGTGGAAAGGTTGGTCATATTGCATCTGTGCTTTGCTCCGAAGAAGGAGGCAGGAAAAGGGAAAACAGCAATCCCTGCAGGTTGCATTAGCAGATCAATGAGGGAGGCAAAGGAAGATAGGGGTGTGAGAGGTTTTTTTCGGAAGGGACGGTGTCTGTGAAAGAAGGAGAAACCCCAGTTCCAGTGAGAATCTGGAGAGATACGGGGGCTGATCAGTCATTGATCCTAAGTAAGGTGCTAGATTTCAGTCCTGAAACTGGAGAGGTGGTATTAAGAGGTATAGGAAAAGGGACAGAAGCTGTGCCTTTGCACAGGATCATTTTAAAATGTGACCTGGTATCTGGACCAGTCGAGGTAGGGGTGCGGTCAGAATTACCGAGAGACGGCGTGGATGTCCTTCTTGGTAATGATTTAGCAGGTGGTGACGTGTGTTCAGCAGTGAAATTAACGAGCCAGCCTGTGAGTGCTGAGGACCCAACCCTGGATTCTAAGATCTATCCCGCATGCGCGATCACTCACAGCATGTCGAGAAAGTCAGCTGAGAAAGAGGACAATTTAAATGAGTCCAATGTTGATTTGGCTGAGACGTTTTTACCGACCCTGTACCAAGAGGGTTTAGGGGATAGCAAAGCAGAGAATAGGGAGGTGAAAGAGAGTAAAGGAGAGGAGGTAGACCTACCCTTAGCAAAGAGGGAATTTATAGAGGCACAGAGTAAAGTTGAGAAACAGATAAGGCAGTTAGAAGGTCCAGGGTTCGACACGGATGATCTGTCTGGCTTGACAGAACTGTTTGAAGAAGTTGAAAAATTTAAATGTATTCCCGATAATGATATAAGGGCAGTCCTAGATGAAAAGGATGCCATTACCTTGAAGGAGTCTGCTGGGTTAGCAGACGAGGTTGTTTTAACCCACAGGGTTGAGTTTACTCCGGATGGGAGTTGCCCAGAGAGTAACTGGGAGGATCAAGGGAACTTAGAATTTGAAAAAGGGACTGGTATGGAAAGCCTGGAAGAGGTAGATGTCCCATTTGAGTGTGTTCAGGATATGAAGGATGTGGAGTCACAGGGTACTGAACCTAGTATTGAAACTCAGGAGAAGTCTGAGGTATCTGATTTAGTTGAAAAGGAATGCAGTCCTTTTGGGTCAGATGGACTTGGTTCAGTGAAGAAAGGGTTAACCTTGGTACCAGTAGAGAGTGAGAATTCTCAGTTGTTTGTGTTAGAAGGGGTGTTAAAAGTTAGTGAGGAGATGAAAGGTGGTGATGTGAATATTATTGAAGGAGAAGGGAAAGGTGTTGTTCCTGAATTGAATAAAGAAAATTTAAAGTCTGGATTGGTTTTAGAAGCAGTAACCAGGCTGAAGGAACAATGGCTTGTTAACAAGGTGCCTGTGAATCAATTACAGTTTGTTTTAGAATTTAAAGGTAAACAACTCGCTGATGTTATTCAAGGATGTGATTTGGAGGGACAGAACCAAAAATGCTGTTTGGACAAAGAGGGATCACTTGCAGATGTCAAACTGAAAACTAATAGAATGAAGGGTCCTGAAAATAAAATTAATGACTTGCTTAAAAATAAAGAATTGTGTGGAAGTTCAGAAAATAGGCTGAGTTTGGAAAACATTGGTGATAACTCCTATGAAAGGAGTATGTGAAAGCCTATTCCACACTGGTGAGCAAGCTAACCACGTGAGAGTTAAATGGAAAAGGGGCAAAGGTTGACAAATGCCACGTTTGAATAACAGGATCTGGTTTTGAGGGATTTTGACAAAGCATGTGAAAGATAAAAACATCATGAAAGATTGACTGTTAAGTTTAAAAGTAAAATAGTGATTAGTATTTGCGCAAACTTTTGTAATGTACCACAGTATAATCACACATGTATTGGTACACATTTTGTAATATACACTTAAGCTAAGATCACAACCCTTTAGTTTTTTTTTGCTGATGAAAAGGAATAAAATAGGTGGTTATTAAAGTCTGATGCTACAGGAATTTATTAAGATACAGGATATTAAGATATTAAAATACACCCTATTAAAGGAAGTGACAATGTAATCGCTGACTGTTTATCTAGATGCTAAGTGAAGGTATATCTGTATTGCTTTATAGTTAAAAACACTTCTGTATTTTTTTTGCTAAACTCTGTAATCCTGTAAAATGCTGTATTAGTTAATTTTCCCCTTTGGTGAAAATTCCTAGAAGGATGGGGGTGTTACGAAGGATGAACAGCTCTGATGGGCAGAAGGGTGCAGGGTTGCCCATGTCCCCCTCCCCTGGGAGAGTTCACAAACCGTTACTATTGCCAGGCTGTTAATGAGAGAGAAAGAGATGGAACAAAAACATACTGGGACTGGAACATTTGCTTCAGACAAGGGCGAGATAACACCGGGGGAAAGAGACCATATTATGACTCCTGTAAGACACTGCTCCAGAGAGGGCTGTTTACTTGGTAGTATTCTGTTCAGTAAAATTCCTCAGTGGACAACCGGAGTGGGCTGGTTTGATGGACACAGCCATTCAAAACTGATTGACACCTGAGACCCCGTGAGTAGGGATAAAAGTGAGGTCTGGGGAGACACCCCTCAGATGCACCAAGAGACACACTAGTGAGCACTGTTTAAGTGTTGGAACCCACGAGAAAAGTGGGGGGCATTGGAGACCGAACGAAGGATTGGTCAATTTTAACTCACAGTGTTTATAGCGAGGCCGGTGGGGGCTTGTGTGTGTGTCCACCCTTGCCTGGGTGATGAGTCCACCATGGAAGAACAGTCTAGCTAAAGGACAGAGGGGTCATACCTGAATGGCCACAACAACACACCAACGGATCAAGAATGTAAAGGAAGGTTTGACTGACTATAGCTGTTACTGCTCTCTCTCTCTCTCTCTCTCTCTCTCTCTCTCTCTCTCTAACACTTACAACACATCGACCAATAGCTACCTCAGCCTGTTAAAACTGAACTGAACTTTATACATTCCCATAATAATTCATTATCCCCTAGACATTGATAGAGCTTGTTTATTATTGATTATTATTATACCCACACTTTTAGGTTTAGTATTGCTAATGTGTATTCTCTGTATATTTGCATTGTTGATATTGATTTGTACATTTTACTAATAAACACTGTTTGGAAAATAGTACCAGACTCCAATGGACACTTCTATCTTTGCTGGTAAGACACCCAGTTATGGGGTACGTAACACTGCGGTCAAGTCCTGAACTGAACCCAGTTTATTGAGGATGGCTTTGAAATGCGACAAATTACAGGGGTAGTATTTGCTGACTTAACAGCAGCATACAGCATTCCGTGCTGTGATTGTTATATGGTTATATATGGTTATACAACACTGTGAATCACAGAGGCCTTCTACTGAAATTATCTAAAATGTTAAAGAATGAAACCACAGTCAAAGAATAAGAAGCCTCCTAGAAAATTGTCGATTCAGTCCTGGCACCTCTACTATTTAATGTTTACACAAATGACCAACCAACCTTTCCTAACACACGCAAGTTTCTCTATGCAGACGACCTATACATAGCAACACAAGCAAACTCCTTCCAAGAAGCTGAAGTATGACTTACAACAGACCTCAAAGCAATATTATGAATAATGGTCTCTGAACCCAAATCCATTAAAAACTCAAGTGTGTTTATTCCACCTGAGAAATCAAGCAGCAACTCGGAAACTTGAGATCTTCTGGTATGGGAAGGAGCTCAAACAACATCCGACTCCAATCTACCTGGGCGTGGCACTGGATAGGATGCTCTCATTTGCCACCTACATCCAAAAACTCCAAGGGAAAGTTGCTTCTCGCAATTTTCTCTTGAAAAAAATTAGCCGGCACGAAATAGGGAGCTAATAATGCTCACACACTTAGATCACTGCCCTAGCACTCTGCTATGCACCTGCAGAATAGTGTGCACCTGAATGGGGCAGATCAGCCCATGCGAAGAAAAGAGACCCACTGCTTAACGAAGCCTGCTGAATAATTATGGGCACACTGCGCCCCGCACCCGCTAACATCATTTACAGACTTGCAGGCATTGTTGCCCCAGAGATCTGAAGACACACTACAACAAAAATTGAAAAAGGTAAACAGAACTCGGATCCATGACACCCACTACACCATCATATGCCAATTTCCAACCACCTGAACTCCAGGAAAAGCTTTGCTACAGTGGAGGAACTACCACACCAAACATCCTCCCAAATATGCAGGATTGACCTCTGGCAACAAACAGAAGCCAGAACCCCACCAAGAAACACAGTTCAAGACCCTAGAGAAATGTTGCCAGATGGGACACTGCTTGACAGACGGAAGTGGTGCACTCTCAACAGAGCAAGAGCAGGATGCTCGGAGAAGATGTCCTAACAAAAATGGGAACATGCTTAACTGGGGAAGGGCTAGCTATGAAGGGATGAGGCGGGAACTAGTGAGAGTAAATTGGAAACAGAAGTTCAAAGGTGAAAGCACAGAAATAAAGTGGGAGAAGTTTAGGGACCACTTGTGCTGGGTTCAGGATAGGTTTGTCCCAATGAGACAAGGAAAAATGGTAGGAAAAGGGAACCGTGGCTGACGAAATACGTGAGGCAACTCATCAAGAGGAAGAAGGAAGCATATGTTAGATATAAGAAGCAGGAAGTAGGAGGGGCTCATGAGAAATATAGGGTAGCCAGGAAGGAGCTTAAGAAAGGACTAAGAAGAGCTCGAAGGGGGCATGAGAAGGCCTTGGCATGTAGGATTAGGGAGAACCCCAAGGCATTCTATGCATATGTGAAGAACAGAAGGATGACAAGAATGAAAGTGGGGCCACTGAAGGATAAAGAAGACAAGATATGCCAGCAGGCAGAGGAGGTTGTGGAGGTACTAAATGAATATTTTGCTTCAATATTCACAAGTGAAAAGGACCTTGAAGAGGGTTAGGTTGAAATAGAACAGGCTTGTGTGCTGGACAATGTGGAGATTAAGGAAGAAGTGTTGGATCTTCTTAAAAACATCAACATTGCCAAGTCTCCAGGGCCGGACGTGATACACTTCAGGTTGCTATGGGAAGTGAGAGAAGAGATCCCTGGAGCAGTAGCTATGACCTTTGCATCCTCTTTGGCTGCAGGGGTGGTGCCGAAAGATTGGAAAATGTCAAATGTAGTTCCCTTGTTTAAGAAAGGTAATAAGGAGAAACCTGGGAACTTCAGAACAGTGAATCTTACGTCGGTGGTCTGCAAACTATTGGAAAGGATTCTTAAGGATGGGATCTATGAGCATTTGGAGAAGTACAGTCTATTCAAGGATTGTCAACATGGCTTTGTGAAGGGAAGGTCATGCCTCACGAGCCTATTTGAGTTTTTTGAAGAGGTTAACAAAAGAAATTGATGAGGGTATGGCAGTAGATGTGGTTTACATGGATTTTAGCAAGGCATTTGACAAGGTCTCCCACAAGAGACTCATCCAAAAACTCATGAGGCATGGGATCAACGGAATCTTGGCTGTTTGGATAAAAAAATAAATTGGCTTACAGGAAAAAAGCAGAAGGTAGTAGTGCCTGGAGACCGGTGACTTGTGGAGTGCCACAGGGATCTGTCCTGGGACCCCCGCTATTTGTGATTTTTATAAATGACCTAGATGAAGAGGCGGAAGGATGGGTGAGTAAGTTTGCGGATGACATGAAGATTGGAGGAGTTGTGGATGGAGCTGTAGGATGGTGAAGGTTACAAGAGGATATAGACAGGATGTAGAGTTGGGCAGAAAAGTGGCAGATGGTGTTCAATCCGGATAAGTGTGAGGTGATGCATTTTGGAAGGACTAACCAGAAAGCTGACCACAGGGTTATTGGTCGGTTACTTAAGAGTGTGGATGAACAAAGAGACCTTGGGGTTCAAATCCATACATCATCAAGGTCACTGCACAGGTTGATAGGGTAGCTAAGAAGGCCTATGGGATGCTAGGTTTCATTAATAGGGGGATTGAGTTCAAGAGTAGCGAGGTCATGTTGCAACTCTACAAATCTCTGGTGAGACACACTTAGAATATTGTGTTCAATTCTGGTCACCTCATCACAGGAAGGATGTGGAAGCTATGGAGAGGGTGCAAAGGAGATTTACCAGGATGTGGCCTGGATTGGAAAACAAGTCTTATGGGACAAGGTTGGCAGAGCTGGGACTTTTCTGTTTGGAACGTAGAAGAATGAGAGGGGACTTGATAGAGGTCTACAAGATTATGAGAGGCATAAATAGGGTGGATAGCCAGTACCTGTTTCCCAGGGCATGAATAGCGCACTCCAGAGGGCATATGTACAAAGTTATTGGGAGGGAAGTTTAGGGTAGACAACAGGGGTAAGTTTTTTTTTTACACAGAGAGTTGTGGGTGCCTGGAATGATTTGACAGGGATGGTAGTGGACACTAAAATATTAGGGGTATTTAAGAGCCTCTTGGACAGGCATATTGATTAAAGAAACTTAGAGGGTTACAGGGTAGTGTGGGATTAGCATTGTTTTTCAGGAATATAGGGGTTGACACAACATCAAGGGCTGAAGGGCCTGTACTGTGCTGTAGTATTCTAGTGTTCTACTGTTCTCGTATACCACCCAGACTGCACCCCATGACTCAGCCTCCTTCATGGCCAGGAAATTAATCCCGTCCTTTCCTGTCTTCCCCTCGATTTCAAGCCCTCCCTTCCACAGAGATTCTTACTATTCTTTTCTGCAAGCTCTAGAGCTTAATCACACCCTCTTACAGTTTGGCAACCAGTCAGGGATACAACATTCCAAGTGTGGCTACGCCAAACTCTTGTACACTTGTGCATTAATGCAGCAGCTACTTAACTCAGTTCCACGGTCAACGAATAAAACATGCCATATCCCTTTACACATGCCTGTCTAACTGTGATGCCGTGTTAAGGAATCTCGGTGCTTCCATTCAAAATGGCTCATCTGGACCTGGCATTTATTGTCTATGCCTAGTCTTGGTTTAACTTACCAAAAATTATCACTTCATACATGTTGTTGTTGAATTACATCTGTAGTGCCTTTCCCACGTTGTCTGTTGATGCATCTCCTGCAGAAACATAAAGAAGCATAATTCAATGTCCACTATACCACCAATTATGGTGTCATTTGTAAACTTCCACCTATCCACTTATTCATGTTATAAATATGTATGATATAAAATAGGATATAAACTGAAGTCAATAACCAGCTCTTGAAATGCTAACATTGAATTTGCCTTCCTTACTACCAACTCAACCAAAACCATATCTTCCAAGTCCCTTGACATATACGATGTCTAAATTCTAAATTAATTTGTTCTTTTTGGCAAAGTGAAACACCTACACTGCACTAAGCTGTATTCTATCTGCTACTTCACCCACCCCCCTAACTTGTCCAAGTCATTCTGTAGACTCCCTCCCTCCATAATATGATCTGTCCCTCCCCTATCATTTTATCATCTGTAAACCTGACTACAATGCAGGCAGTTCCTTCATTCATGTCTTTAATGTATAAAGTGAAAGGTGTGATCCTAAACTGAACGTCACTCATCAGTGGCAGTCATATTGAAAAGCACCCTTTATCCCCATTCCTTATCTTCTGTCACTTAGCCTGACTTATACTTGAGTCTAACGTCATGTATGTTTATCTTGGTTAGCAACTCTGTGTGCGACAAAGGCTTTATGAAAATCCAAGGATATTGACAATAGACAATAAGTGCAGAAGTAGACCATTCGGCCCCTAGAGTCTGCACCGCCATTCTGAGATCATGGCTGATCATTCACTATCAATACCCAGTCCCTGCCTTGTCCCCATATCCCTTGATTCCCCTATCCATCAGATATCTATCTAGCTCCTTCTTGAAAGCATCCAGAGAATTGGCCTCCACCGTCTTCCGAGGCAGTGCATTCCACACCTCCACAACTCTCTGGGAGAAGAAGCTCTTCCTCAACTCTGTTTTAAATAACTGACCTCTTATTCTCAATCCATGCCCTCTGGTACTGGACTCTCCCAACATCTGGAACATATTTCCTGCCTCAATCCTATCAAATCCTTTAATTATCTTAAACGTTTCAATCAGATCCCCTCTCAATCTCCTCAATTCCAGCGTGTACAAGCCCAATCTCTCCAATCTCTCTGCGTAAGACAGCCCTGCTATTCCAGGAATCAACCTAGTGAATCTACGCTGCACTTCCTCAATTGCCAGAATGTCCTTCCTTAAACCTGGAGACCAAAACTGTACACAATATTCCAGGTGTGGTCTCACCAGGGCTGTGTACAAATGCAAAAGGACATCCTTGCTCTTATACTCAATTCCCCTTGTAACAAAGGCCAACATTCCATTTGCCCTCTTCACTGCCTGTTGCACTTGCTCATTCACCTTCATTGACTGGTGCACTAGGACTCCTAGGTCTCTTTGCATTTCTCCCTTACCTAACTCTACACTGTTCAGACAATACTCTGCCCCCTTGTTCCTGCTTCCAAAGTGGATAACTTCACATTTATTCACATTGAATGACATCTACCAAGTATCTGCCCACTCACCCAGCCTATCCAAGTCTCCCTGTATTCTCCTAACGTCCTCTTTGCATGTCACACTGCCACCCAGTTTAGTATCGTCAGCAAACTTGCTGATATAGTTTTCAATGCCCTCATCTAAATTGTTGACATAAATCGTAAAGAGCTGTGGTCCCAATACAGAGCCCTGTGGTACCCCACTAGTCACCTCCAGCCAGTCCGAGAAATGCCCATTCACTGCTACCCTTTGCTTTCTATCTGCCAACCAGTTTTCTATCCATGTTGAAACCCTGCCCCCAATGCCATGAGCTCTGATTTTACTCACCAATCTCCTATGTGGCACCTTATCGAATGCCTTCTGAAAATCTAGGTATACAACATCCACTGGATTACCCTCGTCTAACATCCTTGTTACACCCTCAAAAAACTCCAACAGATTAGTCAAGCATGATTTGCCCTTGGTAAATCCATGCTGGTTCGGCCTAATCCAATTTCTGCCATCTAGATGTGCCACTATTTCGTCCTTAATAATGGACTCAAGCATCTTCCCCACGACTGACGTTAGGCTAACAGGGCAATAGTTCTCCGTTTTCTCCTTCCCTTCCTTCTTGAAAAGTGGGATAACATTAGCCACTCTCCAACCTTCAGGAACAGATCCTGAATCTAAGGAACATTGGAAAATGATTACCAATGCATCCACAATTTCCTGAGCCACCTCTTTTAGAACCCTCGGATGCAGACCATCTGGACCTGGGGATTTATTAACCTTCAGTCCTACCAGTCTACTCATTACAGTTTCTTTCCTAATGTCAATCTGTCTCAATTCCTCTGATATCTTATGACCCTGGCCCATGCATACATCTGGGAGATTGCTTGTGTCCTCCCTGGTGAAGACAGATCTAAAGTACGCATTAAATTCTGTTGCCATTTCCCTGTTTCCCATAACAATTTCTCCCAATTCATTCTTCAAGGGGCCAACATTGTTCTTAACTATCTTCTTTCTCTTCACATAGCTAAAAAAGCTTTTGCTATCCCCTTTTATATTCCTGGCTAGACTGAGCTCATACCTGATTTTTTCTCTCCGTATTGCTTTTTTAGTTAAGATCTGCTGTTCCTTAAAACTTTCCCAATCATCTGTATTCCCACTCATCTTAGCCCTGTCATACTTCTTTTTCTTTAATGCTTTACAATCTCTGACTTCCTTTGTCAACCACTGTGGCCCCTTCCCCCTCTTCGAATCCTTCCTTCTCATTGGAATGAACTGCTTTTGCATCTTTTGTATTATGCCCAAGAATATCTGCCACTGCTGATCCACTGTCTTTCCTGCCAGGGCATCCGCCCATTTAACTTTGGCCAGCTCTTCCCTCATGGCTTCGTAGTCTCCTTTATTTAATTGCAACACTGACACCTCTGATCTGCCCTTATCCCTCTCAAATTGTAGATAAAAACTTATCATGTTATGATCACTACTTCCTAATGGCTCCTTTACTTCAAGATCACTTACCAATTCCTGTTCATTACACATCACCAAGTCTAAAATAGCCTCATTCCTGGTTGGCTCAAGCACAAGCTGTTCCAAAAATACATCCCTTAGACACTCCACAAACTCCCTATCCTGGGGTCCAGCACCTACCTGATTCTCCCAGTTCACCTGCATGTTGAAATCTCCCATAACAACTACATTACCTTTAGCACATGCCAATGTTAACTCCCTAATCAACTTGTACCCAATATCCACGCTACTGTTTGGGAGCCTGTACACAACACCCATTAGGGTCTTTTTACCCTTACTGTTCCTCAGCTCAATCCACACAGACTCTACTTCCCCTGTTCCCAGGTCACCTCTTGCTAAGGACTGAATCTCATTCCTCACCAACAGGGCCACCCCACCCCCTCTTCCCATATTTCTGTCTCTACGATAGCACGTATACCCTGGTACACTCAATTCCCAGGCCTGATCCCCTTGCAGCCATGTCTCCGTTATCCCAACAATATCGTAGTTCCCCATTTTCATCTGAGCTTCAAGCTCATCTGTCTTATTTCTGACACTACGCGCATTCAAGTATAGAATTCTTAGCCCATTCCTCCTCTCTTTGCTTAAAACACTGTCTATTGTACCTAACCCAGCTCCTTGAACTTCCATCGGGCTAACTGCACCCTGAATTTTGATGACCTTCTCAAGATCACCCAAACCTTCTACACATTTAACCCCATGCTCCTTCTGACCAACCCTCTGGATCTGGATCCCTGCCCCCTGCACATCTAGTTTAAACCCCCCCGAGCAGCACTGGCAAACACTCCTGCAAGAATGTTAGTACCCCTCCGGTTCAGATGTAGACCGTCCCTTCGAAACAGATCCCAATGTCCCTGGAACAAAGACCAATTATCCAAAAACCTGAACCCTTCCTTCCTGCACCATGCTCTCAGCCTCGTATTGATGTGCATAATCATTCTATTCTTCGCCTCACTCGCACGTGGCACAGGTAGCAATCCCGAGATTGTCACCCTGGAGGTCCTGCCTTTCAGCTTCACTCCTAACTCCCTGAACTCTCTAAGCAGGACCCCCTCACTCACCTTACCTACATCGTTGGTCCCTACATGGACCACTACATCTGGGTTCATGCCCTCGTTCTCAAGAATAGCCTGCACCCGATCTGAGATGTCCCGGACCCTGGCACCAGGGAGGCAACATACCATCCGAGACCCCCAATCTGCCCCACAAAATCTCTTATCTGCCCCCCTAACTATAGAATCCCCTAAAACTATCGCTCTCTTCTCTTCCCTCCTCCCCTTTCTAGTTGTGGGTTCAACCTCTGTGCCAGAGGCAGGACCACTACAACTCATTCCTGGTAGGTCATCCCCATCAACAGTATCCAGTACAGTATACATTGTTAATGGGAATGGCCGCAGGGGTGCTCTGCTCTCTCTGCCTGCTCCCCCTGCCCCTCTGGACCGTCACCCATCTGCCTACTTCTTGGTTTTTCAGTGTGACTACCTCCTGATAACTCCTATCTATCTCTGCCTCTGCCTCCTGAATGATCCATAGTTCATCCAGCTCCAGCTCCAACTCCCTAACTGGGGCTGATAGGAGCTGCAGCTGGATGCACCTCTTGCAGGTGTGGTCATCAGGGACAACTGTGTTGACCCTGACCTCCCACATACTGCATACGGAGCACACCACTGCTCTGACTGTCTCCCCCATACCTGAACTGAAATAATAGAATAAGTCTAAAAAGCACCTAGTGACCTTACCTTCTTCCCCTCAGCGAGCAATCACACAAGCTTACCGAAGTCCCCTTACGCCGAAGCCCACTTAGCCAAAGCCCAGGACTCTGCTTCCACGGACTCCGCTGCCCGCTCTGAAAAGAAGTCCTGCCTTTTAAAGTGCGCGCTCGACGCTGACGTCACTCGCGCCTGCGCAGTTCCCCCTCCTCCACTGGTATTGACCAGGTAGGCTTAAATCCTACGTAAACGGTCGAATTCTCTGAGCTCCCAGCTGAATCACAAGCTGTAACTTGCTCCCGATTATATAGTGTCCATGGATTCATGATATAGTGATATATCCATGATATAGTGTCCATGGATTCATTTGCTTATTAGTCCATAAGACCATTAGACCGTAACACCATAAAATATCAGAGCAGAAGTAGGCCATTCGGCCCATCAAGTCTGTTCATCCATTCAATCATGGCTGATCCAATTCTTCAAGTTATCCCAACTCCCCTGCCTTCCACTCATACCCTTTGATGTCTGGCTAATCAAGAACCTGCCTATCTCTGCCGTAAATGCATCAAATGACTTGGACTCCACAGCCGTTCATGGCAACAAATTCCACAGATTTACCACTCTCTGACTAAAGAAATTTCTCCGCACCTCTGTTCTAACTGGATGTGCTTCAATCCTGAAATCATGTCCTATTGTCCTACACTCCCCTACCATGAAAAATAACTTTGCCATGTATAATCTGCTTAGGCCATTTAACATTTGGAATGTTTCTATGAAATCCCCCTTCTTTCGCCTGAACTCCAAGGAATACAGCCCAAGAGCTGCCATACATTCCTCATACGATAACCCTTTCATTCCTGGAATCACTCGCGTGAATCTTCTCTGAACCCTCTCCAATGTCAGTATATCCTTTTCAAAATAAACAGCCTAAAACTGCACACAATGCTCCAAGTGTGGTCTTACAAGTGCCTTATAGAGCCTCAACATCACATCCTTGATCTTATATTCCATACCTCTAGAAATGAATGCCAACATTGCATTCACCTTCTTCACCACCTCCTCAACCTGGAGGTTAACCTCTAGGGTATCCTGCACAAGGACTCCCACTGCATTTTGAATTCTCTCTCCATCTAAATAATAATCTGCTCATTTATTTCTTCCACCAAAGTGCATGACCATACACTTTCCAACATTGTATTTCATTTGCCACTTCTTTGCCCATTTCCCTAAACTATCTAAGTCTCTCTGCAGGCTCTCTGTTTCCTCAACACTATCTGTTCCTCCACCCATCTTTGTATCATTGGCAAAATTAGCCACAAATCCATTAATCCCATAATCCAAATCATTGACATACATCGTAAAAAGCAGTGGTCCCAACACCCACCCCTGTGGACCTCCACTGGTAACCGCCAGCCACCCAGAATAGGATCCCTTTATTCCCACTCTTCATTTTCTGCTGATCAACCAATGCTCTATGCACGCTCGTAACTTCCCTGTAATTCCATGAGCTCTTATTGCAGCCTCATGTGCAGCAATTTGTCAAAGGCCTTCGGAAAATCCAAGTAGACCACATCCACTGCATCTCCTTTGTCTACCCTGCTTGTAATTTCCTCAAAAATTGTTAGCCAAGCAGGATTTTCCTTTCAGGAAATCATGCTGTCTTTGGCCTATCTTGTCATGTGTCTCCAAGTACTCCATAATCTTATCCCTAATTACCGATTCCAATATCTTTCCAATCACTGATGTCAGGCTAACAGGTCTATAGTTACTTTTCTGCTGCCTCCCACCCTTCTGAAATAGATGAATAACACTTGCAACTTTCCAGTCACCCAGTACAATGATAAATCTATGGATTCTTGAAAGATCATTGTTATTGTGTCCGCAGTCTTTCCAGCTACTTCCTTCAGAACCCGAGGATGCATTCCATCAGGTCCAGGAGATTTATCCACCCTCAGACCATTTAGCTTCCTTTGCATGTTCTCAGTCATAATTTTCACTGCACATACTTCACTCCACAAAGCTTTCACAGCTTTGCTGGCCGAAGGGCCTGTATTGTGCTGTATATTTTCTAAGTTTCCCTGACACTCTTGAATGTCCGGTATACTGCAGTCATCTTCCACTGTGAAGACTGATGCAAAATGTGCATTCAGTTCCTCTGCCATCCCTGTGTCTCTTATTACAATATCTCCAGAGTCATTTTCTATTGGTCCTGTATCTACCCTCAACTCTCTGTACTTAATATACCTTAAATACTTAAAAAAACCTTTTAGTATCTTCTTTGATATTAGTCACCAACTTCCTTTCATAATCCATCTTTTCCTTCCTAATGACCTTCTTAGTTTCCTTCTGGAAGTTTTTGAAAGCTTCCCAATCCTCTATCTTACCAGTAGCTTTGGCTTTATTGTATGCCCTCTCTTTTGTCTTTACTTTGGCTCTGACTTCACCTGTCAGCCGTGGTAGTGTCCTTCGTTCACCAGAAAATTTCTTCTTATTTGGAATATATCTGTCTTGCACATCCTTCATTTTTCACAGAAACTCCAACCATTTCAGCTCTGTTGTCCTTCCTGCTAGTGTCACTTTCCAGTCAACCTTTGCCAGTTCCCCTCTCATGCCATTGAGAATCTGACATATTGTAATTTAGTTTCTCCTTCTCAAATTTCAAAGTGAGTTCAATCATATTGTGATCACTGTTCCCTAAGGGTTCTTTTACTTTAAGATCTCTTATTACCTCTGGATCATTGTACAACACCTAATCAATAATAGTAAAGAGGATACCAAAGTTTCTTCAGATACAAAAAAGTGTAAATGGGACACAGGAGTAGATATCAGACCACTGGAAAATGATGCTGGAGAGGTAGTAATAGGGGGTAATGATATCGCAGATGAGCTCAGTAAGTATTTTTCATCGGTCTTCACTATGGACACCGCGAGCAGTATGATGAATGTTCCAGGTGTCAAAAGACATGAAGTGTGTGCAATTACCGTCACTAGAAAGTAGGCTATTGGAAAACCAAAAGATCTGAAGGTAGATATGACACCTGGATGGTGTGCACCCTGGAGCTCGGAAGTAGACTGCTGAAGAGATCGTGGAAGTATTAGTAATGAGCTCTCAATAATGACTAGATTCTGGAATTGCTCCGGAAGACTGGAAAATTGCAAATGTCAGTCCAGGTTTCAAGAAGTAAGAGAGGCAGAAGAAAGGAACCTGCAAGCCAGTTAGTCTGAACTCAGTGGTTAGAAAGATGTTGGAGTTGATTACTAATGATGAGGCCTCAAGGTACCTGGAGTCACATGATAAAATAGGCTGACTCAGCATGGTTTTTTTTCAAGGGAAAATCTTGCTGGACAAATCTGTTGGAATTCTTTGAAGAAATAACATGCAGGACAGACAAAGGAGAATCAATTGACATTCTGTACTTGGATGTTCAGACTGCCTTTGACAAGACGCCACACATGAGACTTCTTTACAAGTTGCAAGCCCAGGAAATATTATAGCATGGATAAAGCAGTTGTGGATAAACCTAGTGGTGTTCCCAAGGGGTCTGTATTGGGACCAATTCTTTTTAAGTGGAGTGTTTGAGAAGTGGGCATGCACTTTGGTAGAAAAAATGAAAGGGTTGACAATTTTCTAAATGAAGAGAATGTATAATAAAAACTGAGGTGTAAAGGGACTTGGGATTCTCCAAAGTTTAATTTACTGGTTAGTTAGGAAGGTTCAATTGTTAGGTATTAATATTGAAGTAGTGAAATGGATTCAACTGTGGCTGGATGGGAGATGCCAGAGAGTAGTGGTGGATAACTGTTTGTCAGGTTGGAGGCTGGTGACTAGTGGTGTGCCTCAGGGATCTGTATTGGGTCCAATGTTGTTTGTCATATACATTAATGATCTGGATGATGGGGTAATAAATTGGATTAGTAAGTATGCAGATGATACTAAGGTAGGTGGTGTTGTGGATAATGAAATAGGTTTTCAAAGCTTGCAGAGAGATTTAGACCAGTTAGAAGAGTGGGCTGAACGATGGCAGATGGAGTTTAATGCTGATAAGTGTGAGGTGCTACATTTTGGTAGGAATAATCCAAATAGGACATACATGGTAAATGGTAGGGCATTGAAGAATGCAGTAGAACAGAGTGATCTAGGAATAATGGTGCATAGTTCCCTGAAAGTGGAATCTCATGTGGATAGGGTGGTGAAGAAAGCTTTTGGTTATGTTGGCCTTTATAAATCAGAGCATTGAGTATAGGAGTTGGGATGTAATGTTAAAATTGTACAAGGCATTGGTAAGGCCAAATTTGAAGTATTGTGTACAGTTCTGGTCACTGAATTATAGGAAAGATATCAACAAAATAGAGAGAGTACAGAGAAGATTTATTATAATGTTACCTGGGTTTCAGCACCTAAGTTACAGAGAAAGGTTGAACAAGTTAGGTCTTTATTCTTTGGAGCGTAGAAGGTTGAGGGGGGACTTGATAGAGGTATTTAAAATAATGAGGGGGATAGATCGAGTTGACATGGATAGGCTTTTTCCATTGAGAGTAGGGGACATTCAAACAAGAGGACATTATTTGAGAGTAAGGGGGCAAGAGATTAAGGGGAACACGAGGGGGAATTTCTTTACTCAGAGAGTGGTAGCTGTGTGGAATGAGCTTCCAGTAGAAGTGGTAGAGGCAGGTTCGGTATTGTCATTTAAAGTAAATTTGGATAGGTATATGGACAGGAAAGGAACGGAGGGTTATGGGCTGAATGCGGGCCAGTGGGACTAGGTGAGTGGAAGCGTCAGCACGGACTAGAAGGGCCGAGATGGCCTGTTTCTGTGCTGTAATTGTTAAATGTTGAGTCTGTCATTTGGAGGGCATATGGAATGTTAGCATTCATTTCAGAAGGACTAGTATATGAAAACAAAGAATATAATTTTAAGGCTATGTAAAGCATTTGTGGTGGGAAAGCTGTTGGAAAAGGTTCTTAGTGATAGGATCTATGGGCATTTAGAGAATCATGGTCTGATCAGGGACAGTCAGCATGGCTTTGTTAAGGGCAGATCATGTCTAAAAAGCCTGATAGAGTTCTTTGAGTAGGTGACCAGTCATATAGGTGAGAGTAGTGCATTGGATGTGATCTACATGGATTTTAGTAAGGCATTTGACAAGGTTCCACGCGGTAGGCTTATTCAGAAAGTCAGAAGGAATGGGATCCAGGGAAGTTTGGCAAACTGGATTCAGAATTGTCTTGACTACAGAATTGTCTTGTCTGCCTTGTCTTGTCTTGTCGTGGCTGACAACAGAAATTAGGGATAGTATCAAGTCCAAAGAAGAAATATATAAATTAGCCAAAAAAAGCTGCACACCTGAGGACTGGGAGAAATTCAGAGTCCAGCAGAGGTGGACAAAGGGCTTAATTAGGAAAGAGAAAAAAGATTATGAGAGAAAGCTGGCAGGGAACATAAAAACTGACTGTAAAAGCTTTTATAGATACGTGAAAAGAAAAAGATTGGTCAAGACAAATGTAGGTCCTTTACAGTCAGAAACAGGTGAATTGGTCATAGGGAACAAAGACATGGCAAATCAAATGAATAACTACTTTGGTTCTGTCTTCACTAAGGAGGATATAAATAATCTTCCGGAAATAGTAAGGGACCGAGGTTCTAATGAGATGGAGGAACTGAGGGAAATACATGTTAGTACGGAAGTGGTGTTAGGTAAATTGAAGGGATTAAAGGCAGATAAATCCCCAGGGCCAGATGGTCTTCATCCCAGAGTGCTTAAGGAAGTAGCCCAAGAAATAGTGGATTAGTGATAATTTTTCAAAACTCCTTAGATTCTGGATTAGTTCCTGAGGATTGTAGGGTGGCTAATGTAACCCCACTTTTTAAAAAAAGGAGGGAGAGAGAAACCGGGGAATTATAGACTGGTTGGTCTGACATTGGTGGTGGGGAAAATGCTAGAGTCAGTTATCAAAGATGTATTAACAGCACATTTGGAAAGAGGTGAAATCATCGGACAAAGTCAGCATGGATTTGTGAAAGGAAAATCACGTCTGACGAATCTTATACAATTTTTTGAAGATGTAACTAGTAGAGTGGATAGGGGAGAGCCAGTGGATGTGGTATATTTAGATTTTCAAAAGGCTTTTGACAAGGTCCCACACAGGAGATTAGTATGAAAACTTAAAGCACACAGTAATGGGGGTATGGTATTGATGTGGATAGAGAATTGGCTGGCAGACAGGAAGCAACGAGTGGGAGTAAACGGGACCTTTTTAGAATGGCAGGCAGTGACTAGTGGGGTACCGCAAGGCTCAGTGCTGGGACCCCAGTTGTTTACAATATATATTAATGAATTAGACAAGGGAATTAAAATCAGCATCTCCAAGTTTGCGGATGACACAAAGCTGGGCGGCAGTGTTAGCTGTGTGGAGGATGCTAAGAGGATGCAGGGTGACTTGGATAGGTTAGGTGAGTGGGCAAATTCATGGCAGATGCAATTTAATGTGGATAAATGTGAGGTTATCCACTTTGGTTGCAAGAACAGGAAAACAGATTATTATCTGAACGGTGGCCGATTAGGAAAAGGGGAGGTGCAATGAGACCTGGGTGTCATTGTACACCAGTCATTGAAGGTGGGCATGCAGGTACAGCAGGCGGTGAAAAAGGCAAATGGTATGTTGGCATTCATAGCAAAAGGATTTGAGTACAGGAGCAGGGAGGTTCTACTGCAGTTGTACAAGGCCTTGGTGAGACCGCACCTAGAGTATTGTGTGCAGTTTTGGTCCCCTAATCTGAGGAAACACATTCTTGCCATAGAGGGAGTACAGAGAAGGTTCACCAGATTGATTCCTGGGATGGCAGGACTTTCATATGAAGAAAGACTGGATCGACTGGGCTTATACTCACTGGAATTTAGAAGATTGAGGGGGGATCTTATTGAAACATATAAAATTCTAAAGGGATTGGACAGGCTAGATGCAGGAAGATTGTTTCCAATGTTGGGAAAGTCCAGAACAAGGGGTCACAGTTTGACGATAAAGGGGAAGCCTTTTAGGACCGAGATGAGGAAAATCTTCTTCACACAGAGAGTAGTGAATCTGTGGAATTCTCTGCCACAGGAAACAGTTGAGGCCGGTTCATTTGCTATATTTAAGAGGAAGTTAGATATGGCCCTTGTGGCTAAAGGGATCAGAGGGTATGGAGAGAAAGCAGGTACAGGGTTCTGAGTTGGATGATCAGCCATGATCATACTGAATGGCGGTGCAGGCTCGAAGGGCCAAATGGCCTACTCCTGCACCTATTTTCTGTGTTTCTATGCAGAAGGCAGAGGGTTGTGGTGGAGGGAGTACATTCAGATTGGAGGGTTGTGACTAGTGGTGTCCCACAAGGATCTGTTCTGGAACCTCTACTTTTCGTGGTTTTTATTAACAACCTGGATGTTGGGGTAGAAGAGTGGGTTGGAAAGTTTGAAGACAACACAAAGTTTAATGGTGTTGTAGATAGTGTAGAGGATTGTTGCAGAGAGACATTGATAGGATGCAGAAGTGGGCTGAGAAGTGGCAGATGGAGTTCAACATGGAGAAGTGTGAGGTGGTACACTTTGGAAGGACAAACTCCAAGGCAGAGTACAAAGTACATGGCAGGATACTTGGTAGTGTGGAGAAGCAGAGAGATCTGGGGGTACATGTCTCCAGATCCCTGAAAGTTGCCTCACAGGTAGATAGGGTGTTATGTACCCGTGGGTATTTTGTACTTGTCACGTGACAGTGGTGTTGAAGCTATACTGGACTTAAGGTAGTGGTCTTGTGATAGTGGACTGACATCATTTTCCCGCCAGTAGAGGTGACAGGTTTTTTTTACAGGGTATAAAAGGAGGACCCCTCCCTGTGAGGAGGGGCAGTTCGTGGCTGGATTTGCCATTTTGACTCCATGCCACTGTGTGGTCCAATATTATGACGCAGTTTGGTTGAAAGGTGGAGTTTTATTTAATGCCTAAAGTTTAAACGGTCATTGCCGGCAGTTTCTTTATAATACTGCCAGTTAAAAATCAGTGGAGAGTGAAGATCGGAGTTCGGGAGTTAAAAGAGCGAGGAAAGTCGATTTCAACGGTGAAACAGGTTAGACCTTGTTTGATCCTCATTTGGAAGGAATTTGTTGGCTGTCCCTATGGTAACCCCTGCAAACAGTAGCAGAAAGGGTTTGGGTAAAGTTTTATAAAGAAAAGGTTAGTGCCTTTAAGCCGTTTCATTTTCATCTTTGTAAATTCTCCGGGAAAAGTATAGTTCGACTGGGAACCGCAACAACACAACGTGAAAGAGAATTTAAATCGTCTAAAATGTCTCTCCTTTAATGGACTGTAAGCATTTTGAACTTTTGCAGTACTACTTTGAAGAACTGTTTTTGCAACATCGCATTAAGAGCTGTTTAAGCTGCCGCACAGCAGCTGATTTCTGATTACGTTAGTGGTTTGTTTACTTTTGGGGGTTTGTTTTTCAGTGTTTAATCAATGTTTTATTTGTTATAAAAACCCCTGCCTCACTTATATATTTATTGTTGCTGATTCCGTAACAAGGGTAGTTAAGAAAGCTTATGGGGTGTTAGCTTTCATTAGTTGAGGAATAGAGTTTAAGAGATGCGATGTAATGATGCAGCTCTATAAAACTCTGGTTAGGCCACACTTGGAGTACTGTGTCCAGTTCTGGTCGCCTCACTATAGGAATGATGTGGAAACATTGGAAAGGGTACAGAGGAGATGTACCAGGATGCTGCCTGGTTTAGAGTGTATGGATTATGCTCAGAGATTAAGAGAGCTAGGGCTTTACTCTTTGGAGAGAAGGAGGATGAGAGGAGACATGATAGAGGTGCACAAGATATTAAGAGGAATAGACGGAGTGGACAGCCAGCACCTCTTCCCCAGGGCACCACTGCTCAGTACAAGAGGACATGGCTTTCAGGCAAGGGGAGGGAAGTTCAAGGGGGATATTAGAGGAAGGTTTTTCACTCAGAGAGTGGTTGGTGTGTGGAATGCACTGCCTGAGTCAGTGGTGGAGGCAGATACACTAGTGAAATTTAAGAGACTACTAGACAGGTATATGGAGGAATTTAAAGTGGGGGTTATATGGGAGGCAGTGTTTGAGGGTCAGCACAACATTGTGGGCCAAAGGGTCTGTAATGTGCAGTACTATTCTATGTTCTATGTTCATTTGGAGTATTGTGAGAAGGTTTGGGCCTCTTATCTTGGAAAGCATGTGGTGCATCTGGAGATGGTACAAAGGAGATTCACAAAAATGATTCCAAGACTCAGTAGCTTGTCATATGAAGAACGTTTGATGATTCTGGGTGTATATTCACTCGAATTCAGAAGAATGTGAGGAATCCTCATTGACACCTATCAAATGGTGAAATACCTTGATAGAGTGGATGTGGTAAAGATGTTGATGTGAGAAAGAAGTTTCCTGCAGCAGGAGAGTCTAA